>NC_142507.1:6645000-6915000 GCF_057876585.1 Rhinolophus sinicus | reverse complement strand
GAAATGCAGACTGAGTCTACTAGGGACATTCCTTTATGATATATCATAAGGAGTTGTGAACTTTTAGTAACTACTGTAAGCAACTGACGTAAGTAACTCTTACTTTAGGTTGAAATAAAGGTTAATTGTGTTGGAGAAGTGAGAGGATGTTTCACGAAAGATGCTGAACTTATTTTAAATAACATACTGGTAAATATGTAGACTGAAGGATAATAGTTCATAAGCTTTCAAAACTTGTAAAAATATTTATAAGAATCTTACCAAAAAACATGTATATTAGAATGATTTCTATTGATATATTACAGTACAATATATTCTAAGTAGATATTAGATATTCTTAATACTAAGTAACTGGATTTTAGAATCTAAAGAGTAAAATGTAAATCATGACTTTTTGAGAATTACATGTTTGCATTCCACAATCTCATCTTTTCTAAGGGAAATAAGCTATTAGATAATTTGATACCGACCACAACTATACTGAAAAAATGAGGATTATCATTATCTGGCAAAATTTAACTTCTGTATTTACTCTTTAGTGTGAAAAAGGTGGAAACATGGTAACTATCATAGCATTACCTTGATCTAGAGCAGGCAGTGATAAACGTTTTAAAAGAATGGTTGTCGTAAGAGGACTTCCTGCTAACACCTTACGGTGAAGTACATCCATCAACTTTATAACACAATGCGAGCAAAGGTTAGAGGCTGACCAAAGACATCAGTTCATCTTCTTAAACATACTTGCTATTTCCCATGAATCTGAAACTCAGGTGAATAGGCTTCAAGTGGTATTTTTAGCAATGTGGATTGCAGGGGTAGGGGTACGCTATGTATTGACAGCCTTTCCGTAGAAAAAGTAAAAATACGTTTGACTGTATTCAAAAATGCATTTGGTTATATATTCAAATAGGTCTGAGACAGGAAGAGATTTATATTTATACCTTTCTTCAACACTGCCCATCAATTTGAAACTGTCTTCTTTAATAAATGCTAATGATTTGGTTGATTATATTTGTGCATGTACTTACCATGCAGTTTTGGGAATCAACTGCTGATGAATCTTATCAGGAAGAGAAATTATAGCATTAGCTCATTTGCTTTCTAACCAGCAGGAGTGAGAATTCTATCCAAAGTGACGTGAGTGATACTGTTTTAACGTCCACACGGAAAAGTAGGTACTATTCCTTCCCTGCCTTCTCAGTGCTTCTTAGACCAGGCTCGCAATCGCTAGCTGTAGGGTCTCTTCTTTCTGTATAGGAATACAGTTGGGTGCATATTCCAAACCAGAAAATCAGAGCCAAAACCCAAAACAAATTCAAACACATATTTCAATTGAAGTACCTCAGCCAAGTTTGAGAAGGGAGCGAGTGGAATTGTACAGCTTTTAGCTCTTTTTGCCCTACAGTGGAAAAACAGCAAAATTACAAGGGCGCAGAGCAATGTCACTATTTCTGTTTCTGTTTATATGAGAGGATTTTTTTACTAACTGGCAAAAGTTTGCATTACTGTCTGTAGGGTTCCCTCGCTCCATCATTTATACGGCCCCTGTTATACTGACGGGCAAGGTTGACTGGCACAGGCACGATGCCCAGAGCCCAGGGCTGGCCTCCCACGGCCGGTCAGCCCTGTCTTGCACAGAGTAGCAGAGCCCTGCATTGTTAGCCTGAGAAATTGGGCTTCTCTGAATTTAACCTCAACACGTATCGTTGGTCTCTTGTAGCAGATTGGCTGAGGGCTCTTCCTTGTCTGCGAGGCACACAGCGTTGGGCGCCTGAGGCCACACCACACAATGCACGTGTGCTCATGCTTTGACCTTGACAGTGAGTTCAAGGTTTTCACTTCTGCCTTTGAGGGAAACAATCAGCAGCACAGTCTTCATTGCATTTTCTTCATCTCCTTCTAGCCAAATAATGAAGGGCGCATTGCTAGAACCATAGATATAGACATAGATACAGAGATATATCTTCCTATAGTTGAGAGGAAAGCTTTTACCCCATTTCCCTGAAAATAAGACCTAGCCAGACAATCAGCTCTAATGCGTCTTTTGGAGCAAAAATTAATAGAAGACCCGGTATATTATATTATATTATATTATATTATATTATATTATATTATATTATATTATACTGGGTTTTCTATTAATTTTTTCTCCAAAAGACGCATTAGAGCTGATAATCCAGCTAGGTCTTATTTTCGGGGACACACAGGAGATAGATAAGTAGATAGATAGATAGATAGACAGACAGACAGACATGTATGTATAGTATGTGTAGATGTATGTAAGATGTATATCACTTTCCTCTAATCTTAAAGTAAATGCATCATTGCTGCTTAGGGAAATAGTAATAGTTCAATAACCACAAACTCAATTAAGAATGGAGAGTGTGTGTGTACACATATGGCATATGTATTTGTGTACATATACACAGCAAAAATAGGTTTTGATAGTGTGAGTACACAATGGATCTATATAGATGTCATGAAATTAAGAGATAGGAGAAGGTAGAAAACAATCCAAATGCATAGGATCCATGAAAAATTATTCTCACCTATAGTGTCATTTGACAGTCTCTATACTTAATTAAAAACCTGGGTTTAATTTTTATATCTAAACACTTGGTCTGCTCCTTTTATAGATGACTCACAGGACAGGCCATTCCAAGGGAGAATAGAGAAACTGACTAATATTTCATTGATTTTTTTATCTTATTTGGAGGATTTTGTTTTAATCATGAAATGATACATGATATTTTGTGATGATTAAAATGACATAAGTGAATTAGATCAATGTGCATTTCATTCTCTGCCTTAAGAGTTCCTTTTCATAGTTACCAATAACCTGGACTGAGATTTTACACAAACGTTACCTGCTTTATGTTACCGAGTGTTAATGTAAAATATTTTAAACAATAATTTAAATAGTCTTTCTTTTTTTATAATATCCCTGGATCAGACTTACTAAAACCTTGCTAAGCATAATAACACTCACAGAGGTCCCTTAAGGAAACAGCTAAAAATTGCAATTTTTATTTCAGATATATTATTTTGTTCAAGTTGGACTACAGATATTCTTTCCCAACTACCTCAGGTATAAGGTCAAATATCTCTGCTGCTTGGCTCTGCACAATAACTCACCTAAATCCAGTTCCATGAAATAATCGTGGATTTACTTCTCTCTTACCTGTTGGATATGGTGATGTCAGTAGGAGACCCTCAATTTCAGGACCCAAGTTGAGATTGAGTCCCTCTCAGAAAGCAAATTTCCTAATTTTCTTATTCTGATTCATCTCTACGATAGTAAACTAGGTTAGTCAGCTATGATTTCGATTTCCGAGGTGTGTGCCTTAATTTTAAAATGCCATGCAGCCACCTCATAGATTCCTCGGGAATGCTACAGACTTCCCTTGTTTCTACAAGCATTGTTGCTGGGCTGGCTCAGTGTTCCATCTTTGACCAATAGCTGTGCTCTGCATTCCTTAGTCCTCTCCTTAAATGAATTCACCTTTTCCTTCTTCACAAAACTACTTCCTGTTTGGAATAAAATTTCACACTGCCCTTTAGCCTTCCATTCTTCTTACCATGTTTCATGCCTAAAAATATCCTGTTTTACTTTGAAAATGCTAACTCTTTTATGAAGTGTTTACTAATCAAGTGGATAGATCGGTGACACGATTTCCTCCACTTTCAAATAGCAAAACTTACAGCAGTCGTGAGCTACGTGTCCATGGTACATGCATTCATTTGCATCCTCCCAGGTCATTATGGGAGCTGTGAGATGTTCGTAGATATCAATCAGTATACCCCCAGGTGAATGTTTATTTAGGTATTCTCCCAACCGACACAGATTCATTGAGGCCCTCTTGTGTATCATGCATTTTTGTAGAAACTATATGACTATAAAGGTGAATTAGACAGGTAGGGTACACAAACTCTTAAAGTAGCAAGCAATAGGAAAATCTGTCCGGGAAGATACACCAAAACTTGCAGTCAGGCATTCTGTCCATTCTTATGGATATATGAAGGGCCTTTTGGGATTCGAATTACAAGTTGAAATGTTTCCTAAGTAGAATATGAATTTCCCATTCCACTTTGATTGGGTAACCATATTGTAGCTCAAACATCCTGAGCAATGACAGCTTAGAACAGATGTTCTAAACCTTTTTGATCTCAGAACCACTTTACACTATTAAAAATTACCACGGTGACAACAGCTTTTATTTATGTCTGTTATAGTTATTGATAGTTACCATAGTAGAAAGTAAAATAGGAATTATATTAACCAATTATTAATTGGTTAAAAGTAACAGCTACAAATCCAGTGATCGTCAACGTAAATAATATAGTACACTAAGATAATCATATTTCCCAAAATTAAAAAAAGCAAGGAAAATGATATTTTATTATTCTTTTATAAATCTCTTTAATATGTGGCTTAACAGAAGATGCTGAATTCGCATGTCTGCTTTTAGACTCAGTCTTGCAATATGCTATTTGGGTTGAGGACCGGGGGAAAATCAACCCTCTCACAAATCTGTAACTGGAAAAGACAACATTTGAGTAGCCTTTTCAGGTAATTGTGGATATTTTTCTTTCATATACATACCAAATATCAACAAGTAATAGTTTCTTAAAAGTTTGTTGCAAGGTGGAATCTGAAACCATATCAATGAACTTTCTCATTCTTTTATATGTTAAAATTAATTATTTATCTTACATTCTTAATAGTTAAACATTTTCCAAGATTCTAATTTTTTGAAAGCTAAAATTTTCTCAAGAACAAATCATATAAATTGTTTTTCTTGGTGTTACAGACTCACTTAGTTTATTTGACAGTAGATATGTTTATAGACCCAGTCTGAATAACGATAGTTTGTAGGCCATGAAAAATGGGGCTACTGCCGCTCAAACTCAGACTCAATCACATTAGTGCTAGATAACCATTATAATTTGTACTTCAGTATGCAGCAGACATTCTGTACAGGTGCTTTCCATTGTTTTTTTCATACAGAGTGTTAAAAAAGACATGTAAATAATAGGGGATATTTAATGAGAACAATTGCTTTATCAAGGATCAAGGACTTTTTTTAGTTCACGTATATGACCCTGAAGAATACAAGACTTTCAACACAGTTTGGTGCTGCTTGATTCATGCTAAGAAGCCAGGACTGCTGGGGCTTCAGCAATGTGTGCAAATTTCAACCCACAGGAAAAAAGAAAACAGTAAAGGTATTACTGTAAAAATAGTGCTGATTTCAAGGACCCCCTGAAAATATCTCAGCATTTCTCAGAGGTCCAGGGGCATGCTTTGAAAACCACTGACCTCAAAGAATTTAAAACAGAGCTATAGAAGTTCATTAATCAGTATCTGATATTCAGTATCATGTAAGGCTTTACTAGGATTCATTTACTACCTACAGTAGCAACACCTGACTTTTCCAAATTGCTTTGAAAATCATATATATATATATATATATATATATATATATATATACACACACACACATATGTATATTAATCCTTTCAATAAGCTATTATTATATATATATTTTTTTAATTGCAGCAGCATTTAACAATTTTTCCAAGGTCACAAAACCTATATTGACAGAATCCAGATTTATATCCAGGTTTTATGAAGTCCAGCATTCTCACTTTACCATAGCTGTTCAATATAACTTTTCATACCTCCTTTACGTTAAGGATAGTGGAGAAGTCTTGTGCCAGCAGCTCGGTAGCAAATCCAAGCACTGTGGGAACATTATATGTAAATGTATAGATCTGATTCCCATTCCAAATTCTTTATGGTGTGAAGTCCAATTTTGCGTATATTTCATCCCAAGGCAAAACTACGCTATAGTTACGTGGTGCCTGTCAACATACCTAGTGAGATTTCCTTAACTGCTATAGTAATTGATTGCTGATTCGGTCATGATATTGAATAAAATAGTCACTGACCATCATTTCATGGACTCTGTGACCAGTTATTCCAACCTTCGAGATGAGAATATCAAATCTGTCTTGTAATCTAACCCACTACGTACAGAGCAGCTGCAAATGTGTTGACCAAAAAGAACTTACCTAAAGCTTAGGGGGCCCCAGAAATACAGAGGACAGAAGCTAACAAAATAACTCCTGAAACTTATGGAGGCTCCTACATAAGACTTTTAATTAGCTATTTAAGTTAAGAAAATATTAACATCACCATGTCTTGCTTCCCTCATCCGTTGGATGACAGGAAATCACTATATGACCTCTTGTGTCACGTATAATTTTAATATTATGTGATTTTTATATGGAAATAAAAGTGTTTCCCTTTTCGGGAGTCATCATTTTCTTAGTTCATAATTTCTCTTCCTACCTGCCAGTCTGTTTTCATATTCTGTGCCGAAATCTTCAAAATCCAGTTCATTGCTGAAATGTATACATAAAAGAGTTCTAGAAGCTAGTTCATCAGCCACTTAAATACCTTAAGGAAGATATTTCATAAAATCTACTCAAACTCTTTGTGTTTTCTTCCACTACGCAAAAATGAAATTGTTTTTACGTTATGAAATTTATGTTATGATAAATTTGGGGTGGGGTTTATAGAGATTGATTTCCTCCTCTAAAGATTAATTGTAATCCATCCTGCAATATTAATAAGAAACCCACAGAGCTATGCTGGGGGAGGGAAGAGAAGGAAGTTATATTCATTTGCAATTATTGAAATTATAGAGCAGAGGTCTTTCAGAAACAGAAATATAATCACAATTATCTGGCCTGGAAAGAAACTGTTTTTATTTCTGCAGCCAAGGAATAGCAAATTAGTGGTATCTGGAGTCCTTTTTATAAAGAATCCTATTTTGCATAGTTACAATATTTTGTTATTTACTTTGGAACATTTATCCCATTCTATCTAATATTGAAATTTGAGACATCCCATTATCACTGAGACTGTGTTTTAAATCAACTCTGCTCTGGAACCTGGGTTTTGCAGCTGTACACCACCAGAGTGTGGTCAGATGACTTGTCCTTGCTAAGTCTCTATGGAAGAGAATGGACCAGGTGTCTCCAGGCTGCAGAGGGCCATGGGGACAGTGTGTGCACGCACAGCCAGGTCACTGCCGTGCCTCCAGCACTGCCTAATCCACCTCTGGATAAATGTGAAGTGGTAGCACAAGACAGGGGCGGGCACACAGGAGGCAATCGATACCCCTTGCTTCCCTGGAGTGTTCACATCTATCCCTAAAACTAAACTGCAAAGTGTTTAAAAATGGAAATAGCATTTTCACTTATGGAGTAATGGGGAAACATGTTATGAAAGACATTAAATAATGATAGCAAATAACAGCTTTACAGCTGTTCTTTCAGCCATATACATAAAACAAAAGACACAGTGAAGGGAAGCTATTGAACGGCCATCATTTGGGGGACTGCTCAAACAAATTAAAGTGCATCAATACAATAGAAAACTATGGAGCAATTAAAATAATAATATAAAGCTATAGGGTGTTCATATGGAGTGACTTCCAAGGCATGCCAAATGACAAAAGCAAGGTGTGGAATGTGTGTGATATGCTTCCATGTGTGTAAATATATGTACATGCATACATTTAAATACACAGATGACAGAAGTGTCACAAACTGATAAAAACAGTTGACTCCGGGGGGAGACATTTTTTCACAGAGTATATTTTTACAGTTTGTTTTTTTGAAACACATGTGTGCGCTAGTGACACTAGTTTTGAGATAAATGATAGTTAAAATTTAATGGAAAATTGAGATGGCATATATTTATAAGGCAAATATTTTATATGTTCTCCACCCAAAAAACAAACAAAAATTGACAAAGGATAAGTTTTATCATGACAGCTGCTTAGCATCGTAAATAAGAAACCAAACAAAGACTATTTTTAAATATTTCAATCCGTGAATCCATTAATTCAGGGCAGAGCCATTAACACAGAACAGACAGAGCCAAAATATATAGCTGATAGGATTGCCAGATAAAATATATTTTTATTTGCTAAATCTGGTAACTCTAATCATTGAAAAGGGGAAAAAAAGTGTTCTGAATTCTTCGGATACTATGTATATTCAATGTCAAACATGAAAAGTCTCCAGGTCATCAATTTTCTCTTACTGTTTAGGTAAAAATAGATTGCCCTTTTAATTGAATTTTTAAATAATATTTTTGAAAATAGACAAAAATACTAAATGAGTTTCCCAAGTTTCAGGTATAAAAGTTAGTACAACAGGTAATGTCACTCCGATCTATCTTTTCAAATTTACATTCCAGTACTCTCTCATCATACCATTATATTACTCCTACCTATATTTCCGTGAACAGGCCTTATTCCTGAATACTCACTCCAGCTCTGACTCTTCTAACTTCCAGCCCCGCCCATGCTGTCCAGGCATCTAAAATGTCCTCATGAGGTCTATTCTAATCGCTCCAATTGAAAGATTCTTTTCATTCTCTGATCCTATTTGCATAGCACTTGCTTTATGATATCTTCTGTCACTGTAATATGTGTACATATTAATGTCCCTAATAGATAAATCGCAGCACCGTGACAGTAAGAAGTAACCACTTCATCCACCTTTTAATATTTAATGACTACACGCGCTCCATCAGCCTGGCCTCAAGTCTTACACAGAGGATACATCCAACACAGTCCAGTAGGTGTGTGGGTGAATGGCCATAGGTCATTTGGCCCCTCTGAGGATTGAACCCCCGTCAACTTGGAATCTCATAAAATAATCCCTCTTTGTAGTTGAAATTAGTTCCTGAAATGGTCCTCAGCCATATTCTTTTTTACTTTAACTTAGTGTTCTTTTTGGGGGGGTTGGGGGATGGGAAGGGGACCAGGACTTTATTGGACAACAGAGTGTACTTCTAGGACTTTTTCAAAATGAAAATCTTAAGTAAAAGACATAGAATTTACTTTTTCTTTTTTTTTTTTTTTTTTAAGCCTGGAAAGAATATGGCGCCCTCCACAACTCAGCCGTATTTTTTTCCAAGCAAAAAAAAAGTAAATTCCATGTCTTTTACTTAAGATTTTCATTTGTTTTCATATTCCTTAATTATTCGTTCATTGCTCATTTGAACCCTTAAGTTCTTCGATTGTTTTTTAGATTGTGGAACACAGAGTAGGACATTATATTCTAGTAAATCAGACCAGTGCTGAAGGCTTTCCTTCTTCAGGTTAAATTCCTTTGGAGTCTTTTCTGTATAATTTTTTTTTTTTTTTTTTTTTTTTTTTACAAAATGGCATATTAATTACTCTTTAGACCTATACATAATCAATTCCTATAGTATAATTGAGCAATTTGATGTTTAAGTGGTCCTTAATAAATGATCCTTCCAGATTTATTTAGTCTTTTTTTGTTTGTTTGTTTGTTTTTTGCGAAGACATTTTGATTTCTAGGCCTGAACTGCGAGGGGCTATTTCTCTATTCCCTTGCTGCTGTTGTAAAACACCCTGGGTGTGCAACTGGTCTTGCCTTTTGGTCAATGATGTTTAAAACAGTGATTCTCAAACCCCAGACTGTTACTATTTCCTGATGAAGTTTCTACTGCTCCATGGTGAAAGAGGATAATAAACACATGGCAATGGGTTTTTTATAAAGTCACCTCTGTTTTTCATACCTGCCTTTGAGGGAATGTGCTGCACCAGCAGAGTCCTCTGACACCAGCTGCCACCTGTCAGTTCATCTGCCACACTAACATCTAGGCTGTTCTATGTATGTCCTGTCCCCAAGCGTGACCGAGCACAGCACACGGAGGACCTAAAGCAGTTCACGTCTGCCCAAGGCAGGACTAATGGGTCACCTTTGCTGTGGGGCATCCCCTCAGCCTGGCCAAGATTTCCTGAACCTCGCTATAGACTGAGGCTCACTCTACCTAATCCTTCTGCCCCTCTCTCTTCTCTGGGGTGTCAGACATGCACTGAGGTCTGAGGGTTCTCTCTTTTTGCCTTTCCCTGTTCCCTCTTCTTTTCTTCTTCACAGGAATTCCCACCAGTCTCTTTCTTGTCTAATTCTGTCTTAGAATCTGCCCTCATCTTGGAGGAACCAAACTAACATATCCAGGCAAGAGGGTGGACGCTGAGTAGGACCCTGCATCTGAAAGCACAGTGTCATGAATAACTGGACACACCAGAGAGGACACCTGCCTTACTGCCTTAAGTCTAGGAGAGCTGAGACATCATTTACACAACAGTTTACCTGGGCTAAGACTGGCGTATTTACTTGCTTATTACTTACTTACATACTTACTTACTTTCTTTCTTACTCAATTTGTCCTGTACGTTGGGAAGGGGGTTGTTTCAGTATTAAGAACCTTATGTCTATTTCCCATCTATTTTCCCCTGGAGCACATGGAGATAAGCTATATGACTTGAAAACTCTTGTAATGGTCAGACAATTAAGTTCGCCAACTTTCCACTGTGTAAGCTGGAAAGTTCGCAAACTTAATTGCCTGACCTTTCATATACTGACATCCTTCTCATTCATTAAGATTAGGGCAAATCTTCTGGACCATTCTAAATCTTGCCATTCCCTGGTGAAATCATCATATTTGTGAATCATTCGTAGAACACACTAGCCTCTGAATTTCATGCCTCTTATCTCCACTGTGATGCAGTCACTTAGTATTGTAGTTCCATCTGGACCATACACTATCCCTGATGCTTTCAATCCAAATTTTCCGTTTCTGAACTCAAGCTATTATGTCTCCAGCTGCTAAGATCATTATGTCACTGCACCTGTTTTTGTCTTTTTTTTTTTTTTGTACCTCCAGCCATACAGCCTTCTCTATTCTATGCATTAGTACCCTGTTATGTTCACACCCTCCTGTACCCAGCCTGTATTTTGTGGTGACTTACTACAATCATTTTTATGTTTTGGATTTTTTTATGTTCTTGAAACATATAGTAAACAACAAATTGAGTAACAAAAGAATAACAGAATATTGATACATAAATACCTGTAACTATGGCATGTTTTCTCTGTTTTTTGTTTGTTTGTTTGTTTGTTTTTTGTTTTGTTTTTTTTTTTTTTCCTTATTGCAATGAGAGCCAGCATCTTGAGAGTTCAGTGAGATGTAAGGATCACTGGCCCAGGTCACGTGCTCTGTGCAAAAACATGATACTGTTTTTTTTCTGTCGTCTCTATCCAAAGGAATATTATGCCACTGTGTGTCAGTTGCATGCATCTTTATCAAAACGCTATTGTAGATTGTACATCAAAATTTAGAGTCTCATGAAATGTCCCATGGACAAAAAACTCTTCCGAATCTTTTTAAGTTCTAAATTGCTTAAATCTTTTCTTTTAATTAAAGTTTATTGGGGTGACAATGATTAGTAAAGTTACACAGGTTTCAAGTGTACAATTCTGTAATACATCATCTATATCTCACATTGTGTGTTCACCACCCAGAGTCAGTTCTCCTTCCATCACCATATATTTGATCCCATTTACCCTCATCTACCACCCTCCTCACCCCCCCTTACCCTCTGGTAACCACTAAACTATTGTCTGTGTCTATGAGTTTGGCTTAAATATTTTTTCCGTTTGCTTTTTTCAACTTTTAGTTTTCTGTGTACCATGTCCACAAGATGTCAGGTTTAGTTTTGAGCACTTAACTCAATCTTTAGTAAAGACAGAGTTAGTTAAAATAAATCACTGAAAATCTCAGCATTTTTTTTTTTTTGAATCATCTTTGTTTCATGCACTTTGTGGAAGTACCAAAAGTTCTGTTGACATTTTTATAGTTATGTTTCTCTCTTGTGTATTGCTGGGGCCACAAGAATTGAAACTGTGAGTAAAGATCTCTCTTGTACTATTACTTATATGACAATGATAAAAACATTGTCTAAAATAATTCAGTCAATTTCTATACATTTTAAATTAATTCAGAAAACATTGGGAAGCCGTTAAAAATTTATGGTCTTAATTTGCTTATGTTCACTAACTTCTTTGAGATTATTCTATTACATATGGAAGGAAGCACATATCTGTTGGGGTTATTTATGAAAAGTTTAGTTTGCTCAGGTCAGGATAACCTAACAATGAAATATTTTTAGAAACATAAATTATCCAGAATTCATGAACTATTCGAATAACTCTTTCTGCTCCACCTTTTCTGACTCTTATAACAAGTAGAGTATTTATTGCCTCATCCTTTTATGTCTACTGCCCACGATAAAATAGCTGCCCGTGAATTAGAAGACTGTTTATTTTATATCAATGTCATAACTTTAAAATTTTTTTCTACAAATTATAAAGTCTTATAACCTCCATAAAGGTATTTTGGTATCCATAATACATACATGCATGGAAGTTTTTTGTTTTCTTTAAAACTCATTATGTTCCTGTAAATATAAGGGAAAGTAACCATTGTGATATTTGTTCTGGGAATAAAGTTACCGATAGGTTTTTCTGCACATCTTCCTTTAATAGAGTATCACAGCCTTGTTCAATATAATAAAATAAAGCTAAGGTGCATAATCAAAGATAAAAATCTCTAAGTAGAGAAGATTACACAATAAACACTTAAAAGGCAGTCCTGTTCCAAGTAGTTCAGCCAAGATACGTGTGGGAGCCAGATTCTTATTCGTAAATTACTTCATTTTAGCCTTTGACTTTTAGGCCTAAAATCACCCATTTTTAAGAGGACAAAGTATACATTTTGCTACATCATCTCAGCTATATGATAGATACCTAAAATATGTGCTAATATAATAATGTACTGAACACTTGCTTGAAATTTAGTTTCATGATGTGCACAGAAACTAAAAGAAAAAAAAAATATCCCCTAATAACAATGTTTGGAGGCTAAGGAAACACACAAAACCTTTTTCCCCACTACATTTCTATATCCCAACACATAGATGAATGCCTGCTCAGAGAAGGCTCAATCCACAGGCCACAAAATCTAGATGCACTCACTCCTTTAACGTCATCCCTGACTCCAGATAAATTATGGTAAATCACACTAAATAAATGGAAAGATCCGTCTGCTGCAGCAGCCTTACAGAGTCACGTACAAGGGTCTCAAAAACTTGTCACTGGATTAAAGAAAAGAAAGTGGTTAGATCATGTGGCCCGCGGTAAGTCTAAATCCCAAATTGCATACTTTTGCGGGAAATCCTCAGAAGCAGAACTTATAAAAGGAAAAGTGAAAAAATGTCATCATGGGCAGATGCATGCCTAGAATAATTACAACCTCTATTTATAGGAAAATCTAAACTTATTTGACCCGTGTTAATAATAGGTTTAAGGGAGTTTTTCGTTCCTTTTGGTTTTTTTAAATTTTATAAGGAGAAATAGGTGGGACAATTCTTATACTTTCTATTGTGTAGAATAGCATGCTTTATTACTTTAACTCTTTTGGGAGTCACTGTTTCGTCATCTGCAAAACAGGATAAATTGCATACTCATCCCATCTGGTACACGATTAATTTACCGTGAGTGTGTGTGTGTGAGTGTGTGTGTGTGTGTGTGTGTGTAGGCGCATGCATGCACATACACACACATTTATGTATAAACTGACAGTTTCTACACTTACCATGAATTACCTTTTACTTACTTCATAAAAATTATTATCTCAGACTGTACAGAATCATAACTAGAATGTCAGAAAGGGGTTTCAGTGACCACGTAGGCTCAGAAGGATGCCACCCAGAGACAATGAGTAACTTTGTCCCAAGAATAGCACTTGGTCTACAGCTGGAGTCCATGAACGGAGTACTCCCCCTGGCTACCAGTTCTTCCTAATCTTCCCCTTACCACTTGTTTTCTTTACACTAAATGCGACTGTATTGGTGGATGAGTAAAGTGCCACATTTAGTAGAGTAAATACAGACTTTGGGTTGTTGGTTAGATGTGTGGGTTGCTGGTTAGCATAAAGGAAGGACAGGGGTATTGGATGAATAAGACTGGTAGTAGTTTCGGTTAAAGGCTGGTAAATGGTACTAGAATGTGCCATGTAATATTTGCTTTCTGTCGGGTACTAGTCTCAATGTTCTACAGATATCAACTAATTTAATACTCAGCCATGGGGCAGGTGTTATTACCCACATTTGCAGACGAGGAAACTAAAGAACAGAGATTGAGTAACTTGAGCAAGGTCGCACAGCCACCCAGTAGTGGATCTTGGATTTGAACCTAGGCAGGCCAACTCTGGAGTCCAGGCACTTAGCTTACACGAGGCTGCCTCTCGAAACCAGACGTTCATGAGGTTTGAACACGAAGGTTTGCAGGGAAAATTCAAAGCCACAATATAAACATAGAATACATTAAGGAACATTTGAAATTAGCGTAAATTTAGACTTAGTTTATATAAGCAAATGTCAGACAGCCTTAGCACCAAAATATGAGTAAAGAAAGAACTGAAAAGAGACATGGGTACTTTAGTAAATAGAACAAACAATTCAGAGTTCTATTTATAAGTTGTTCAAATTTGCTGTCTTTGGGGAAATAAAATTGATCCTTCTGTGTCTTTCCATCTCTCCCATCGCCACTTCTTTCTACCAAGCCTCCTTAGTCTAAAATTGATGAAATATTACTCTGTGAGCTCTGCCTCACACACACAACTTGAAGCTTCTAAACACACCCACAAAAAGAAAGAGAGAATTTTTAAAAAGTCTCAAATTAACTTAGCCAACCCTTTCATTTTTATAAGAAAAACAAAATCCAGGGAGGCTAATGGCTTGACGAATGTGGCACCCTAATTGGTAGCACAGCTGAGTCTAAACCCCAGGCTGCCTAACCTTCCACCCATGGAGGTTTCCACAGCCCGTGGCCAAGAATCATAGGACGTATTCAGCCAAGAAGGAAATTGAAAGAAGGAGGGATTCACAGCAGTGGCCATGTGGGACTGGGGAAGGAGAGGGAGGCAGTCTACTGCAGTGCTTCCCAGACTTTTAAATTTCATGGAGCAGTGAAATTTCAAATAAATATATAAGTTCCATCACTGGGTTGCCAACACTTTAATTTTGCCAAAAAAGGACATTCGAAAACAAACAAAGACAAAACAAGTATAAACTACTTTCACCACCATTTCACACAAGAATAGACACTGCCATAGCAAAGTTTTAAGACACTTCTTTAAATGAAATTGTCAGCTTTATGAAAAATTCACGGTCTTGTGGCTTTTCTTCATTTAGCTGAGGATGAAAGCATACTTCATCATGGACTAGCCCTAGGTTGATAGCCAATATTTAAGAACTACCAGAATATGGAATAAGTCGTACATTGAGGTCCAGAGAACTGGGCTTTCATCTGTCATTCAAAGAACCTGTGACGTGGGCCAAGTCATTCCACGGCTCTGAGTCTCAGACTTGCTCATTTAGAAACTGAGTCCTTCTGACCAGCTCTGCATTCTAAGATCAGTTAACTGTCTGAATCAGACCAATGCTATAGGTACTTCTCCTGAGAACATGGCTTCTTCACAGAGCCTTTTTCCCAGGTCTCAAGCCTCAGGAGAAAATGTTGGCAGGTGAGGGATGACCTAAAGCTACTCTACCCAACACTGAACATGTCACCTAAGTCCACTGGTAGCTTTTAGATTGCCTTTTGTAAAAGAAAAAGTCAGACAGGCCAGGACTATTTGTTTTAAAGTTATCAATTACCCTACTTTTTATGGTAACTATTATTCGTGATGCCGCTACTATCTTTGTGGCGGGGGTGGGGGGAGAAACAGAAGAAGGAAGCAAAGGACAGGTGAAGAGGAAGGCCTGGAGAGAAGATGAGTTTGACAGTATGAACCTTGTTTAAAAGTAAGCCACACCAGGCACTGCTCTTTACAAAAAGTCCCCAATCTTAGTGTCACTGCTAGTATATTCAACCCCTGGTGTGCCCATAAATGGAAAAAATGTTAGCAGGAGAATAGAGGATTTCCTCTCTCTCTCTCTCTCTCTCTCTCTCTCTTAAGTTTTGGGGTGACACTGGTTAGTAAAGTTACATAAGTTTCAGGTGTACAATTCTACAATATGCCATCTGTATATCACATTGTGTGTTCACCACCCAGAGTCACAGGGTAAGGGAGCAGGGGGGCGGTAGATGAGGGTAAACGGAGTAGAGCTTTTCAATGCATCAACAGAAGGGGGCTATCGTGCTGGGGTTCACCGAAGGAAGACTGAGAACCGGCACACTCAGTTCAACCTTAGTAAAGCCTTGAAGAGTTAAGTCGGACTCTTTGGATCCAATACAGTTTAAACGTTAAGAGAAGAAACCACAGGAAACCTAGAAACAACAAGGTAGAAGCAGATTTCACGAAGAGTTTCCTTCCCTTAGTCTGTTGTCGTCACACCCATAATATAATTATAATCGAGCATTTGCATTTAATTATGGTGTTGAGAAACACTGGGTGTGTAGCACCGCTGAACCAAGGACAGAGCTTTACGGCCAATAGGTGTGGTACTTGTACCGTGAGGAATACATTTCGGAGCAGGCAAATACACCTCTTGGCTAAATAAGACAGAATGAAGACGTTTATTGTTATGCCAAACATGGACGTATTTGCACGAAACATGGCACAAATCACCAAATGTTGCAAATTGGCTTAGGCAAATAGTAAGCCCGCCATAAATGTTAGGTGTTAGTATCATTATCATATTTGCAAAAAAATGATTTAATTTTTTTTTTTGCTTCCATGCCCATAAAATAAAATTGACAGAAGGGTTAGTGTCAGGTCTTCAAGCAACATTTTTACGGAAAACCCACAGCATTCAGTAGAGCTATATACACCTCCTTTGGTGTTATTCCACTTCCTTTTTTTATGTTCTACACTCTAGAGGTGTTAAAAAAAAAAAAAAAAGAAAAAAAGGACCAAGTCCTTTCTTGGGGTGGATTTTGTGGTACCAACCACAGGAATTTCGCATGACTTTGGTGCATAAGTAATTGCGATCATGAAAATTCCTGATTTTTCAAAAATAAATGATGCATAAAAGGCACATAAAAGTTCAGTTAATAAGTCCCAATGCGTTCAAGAACATATCTTAGCTCAGCCAATGGAACTAGTTTTTTATTCAGTGGAGACCTCTTAAACGCATTGCCTCAGCGCACAGTAAATCTATTCTTTTAGCAGGTTTATTCCTTTATCTGGTAGTCAATTAAGTGGCCTCTCATGAAATGTAGCAGTGACATACATTTGTGGAGAGAGGTATATTCTTATAACTTGTCTGATTATCTTCGGGTTTCAGCATGTATTATTTATGAGCATTATTTCTTGAGCAGGTTTATGCCTTCATCAAGTAATCATGAACACATTTTAAGTATAAATAGCAGTCTATAGCAACTGGAAACCACCCTGGTTTTTAGCAAGGTTCATTCTTGCACAAATACCTCATTCAATTTCAAGGGAATTGTATTTTAAGAATAAAATATATTTTGTCATTTTCCCAAATCGTAATACCTATACGACAAAGAAAAGCAGTCACCACTGTGGCATGCAACCGACTAAATATTTCTAGCAGTAGAAATGTCATCAGGTTGTTTCATACGTCTGAGATGAACTGGGAAAAAGCCTTTAAAATGCAACAGCATGGATGATAATTCCTCTGTTTAAGAGGAACTTCCCAGAATAAATGTCAGAAAGTGTATTGATACACATGTGGGAAACAGAGTGTAATCATATTTTTAATGTTCTGGATATTAGAGTTTTATTCTTGCTTATTTTTGTTAAAATTTCAATCTGACTGATGAATCACTTTTTCAATGCTGCAAAAGTAAAGAACATTATAAAAGTAAATCATTATTCTATCTCCAGAGATCAAATCTTCAATTAAATTTTGCACAATTTATTTTGCACACCAACAAACCAATTTGAAATATTAGCTGGATCAAAAATTGTACTTTTCCCCTTCTAATTTGGTCATTAAGGTACCATTTTAAGCAACCACCCTTTGTTTAATTAAATATTTCTTAAGTCACTATTATTTTGGAAATAATTAAAATAGCAATGTGGTTGGATACTATTGCAACCCAACCCTGCTATTATCTGTTAAGTGTAGACACCAGGCCCAATCTACAGATGAATTAGCTGTTCTTAAATTAAGGAATATTATGAGTCAGTAATGGTATGACATTCTTTTTTATGACTATGGCTTGGGTTATAATGTGACAAGAAAAAAAATGTAATGTTTCCAAAATGACAGTTTTTTAGATTTGTGTTGCCTGAGGTAGTTCAGCTGAACAATAAACTATAATTTGATTGATGGGAAATTGAAGTGGCTCATCTCATCTGCCAGTCTAGCCGACCGCAGCTTTGGGTTTGCATGTATGGTGATGTATCACAGTTTTAGAGATAATATTGTTAGTATTAGACAGGAGATTTTTTTCCTTCCCACATAAAAACGGAGAACTTTATTACATAGAAATGATCAGAAAATGCCGTGGATTAGCATGGAATCAAATTTGTTGGGGTATAAATTTGTAAGTCCAACTGTAGAAACTGCATGATATAAATAAAACCTCAGAACACAGTTATTTGTTTGGAGGAAATTGGCCATGTCCTAGCTGTAGAATTATTCCGTCTGAGCTGGAGTGACATCTGCACCTAAGAAAAGCAATCAGACTATAGCTATTTCACCTTTATTTTAAACAAATGCGGCCTCGATCAAGAGAAAGCTTATAGACATCAATTATATTAAGATCCCTAAACTCTAGAGAGAGAAACACATTGGAAAAATAATAAAAAAGGAATAAACAAAGCTAAACACCTTAACCATATGCAAATTCAAGTAACAAATTGGTAATCAAAGAGCATGAGGCTATTTATAATTACCTGCTGAATATTGATGATTTCTCAGATTTAACCCTGGCAAATTGAAATGAAGATTCCTGAGTTCATTTCAGAGTATAATTTTAAGCAGGATGGTTCTAGTTCATCTTCTGGTATTAGCAGACAGTTCAAACAACTTTTGAATATTAGGTATATAATTAAAAAATAATAACACAAAGTGTCCAACAATTCATGTCTTTAAATTAATAAAGAAAATTAAAGGCATAAAATTGCTTCAAAGTTCCTACAAATTTTAGTAATAACATCCAGGAATGCTAACGCAATGAATTTCAGAATATTTCACTTAGGAGTACATCTGCAAGCAGAAAAGGTAAATATTTTAAAAGGAAAATGTAAGATTGGAATAGGAGATTTCATACATCATTTTCTCTCTTCAAAATAAATAATGGTCATTGGGAAGGAAACCAATAAAAACTTGGGAGGTTTAGTGTCACGTCTGGCTTATGTGATGTATTCAAAGTAAATTAACAGTGGAAGCATTTCCACCTACAATTAAATAAAACATCTTAAAAGTTTATTAACATGTAATCAGTTGGTACTAGGCAGTTTATTGGGAGATGAACACTCATCTAACACAGATGGAAGTATAAACTAGTGCCACGTTTCTGGAGAGCAATTTGAAAATACAAATATCATTTCTTTTTTCTTTTTTTTGTTTGTTAAACTTACTGAGGTGACATTAATTAAATTATATAGGTTTCAAGTATACAATTCTATAATCTATCATCTATATATCACATTGTGTGCTCACCACCCACAGTTGGGTCTCCTTCCATCACCATATATTTGACCACCCTTTCCCCCCTCCCCCCTTGCCCTCTGGTAACCACTAAACTGTTGTATGTGTCTATAAGTTTTGTTTCTTTGTTTGCCTTGTTCGTTTGTTGTTTTCAGTTTTATATCCCACATATCAGTGATGTCAGATGGTCCTTGATTTTTTCTGTCTGAGTTATTTTGCTTAGCGTAGTAATCTCAAGGTCCATCCATGTTGTCACAAATGGCATTTCCTGAGTGCTTACAATGCTACAGGTACTGTGCTCTCCATGTATTTGTTTCAATATACATTTTATCAGTTTCTATCAAGAGCCGTAAAAGTGTTCATAGCTTCTGACTCATTCATTCCAATTTCAAGAATAGATCTTAGGAAAATCAAAAATAATATGAGATGTGTATATATTCATTGCAACACAATTTACATGGGGGAAAATTGAAGATAACCATAGTGTTCAAAAATTATTTAATTATGCTATGTTCCTGCACCCCTATAATCACATAGTATGATTATATAGCTATTGAAAATCACTTTATGTAGAATATTTTATAGCATGCAAATTGTTTATTGTAGGTTAGGTTAGGAAAGCAAGAAACAAATTTGTATTTGTTATATATATTAAAAGAAAATGATGCAAAATTAGAATAGCGAAAGATTCTAAGGAAGTAGCTGCTAGAAATATAGTTTTTTTGGTCTTCTTTAAACTCTTCTATATTCCCAAATATTTGGGGGAAAGGCATGCACTACTTTCATGATTGGGACAGAAACGTCATGCTCTGCATTCCTTTGACTTTATCCCAACCTGAATTGGGTATTCTGTACCGTACATTGGCACAGACGATCCCTCACAAGAAAGGGAAATAGTGTAAGTGTTGAGGTCAGACAAATGTGTCTCAGACTACCAGCTCCACTTCTTAGTCGCTGTGTGGCCCTGAGCGTGGCATCTCACTTCTCTGGGCCTCAATTTTCTCATACGTAGAATAAATTCATCAATAAGCCTATCTATAAATTCATAGAGGAAAGACTAATCAACATTACCCTTAATGAAGAAGAGGCTCCTTTCAACCAGAAGAAAATGTTTATGTGGGCCTGCAGGACGGGCTGGCTGCCTACGTATATACAACACCAGAAGAAAGGTGTTCCTAGCAGAGGGCACACAGTGAAAATGGGTAAGGCAAGGGGTAGAATGATGTCATCTGGAACTGGCTGCCAGTCTCTTAGTACCACAGCGTAACAGATACAAAAGAGGTACACAATGGAAAGAATGTGATGCTCCATACCAGGGCAGTCAGGAAGTTTCCCCAAATTTAGATACCCCTGCATTCAGGCATCCATTTCCAGTTATTTCCATCCCTAAGTAAACTGACTTGTGTTATTCTGAACAACTTGGTTTTGATTTTTTTTCTCTCTCCTGGAAGTCATAAAATATAATTGAATTTTGGAAATTTGGAGATAGAAGAGACATCATAATATCATCAAGACCACCATCACCTTCAAAAGATGAGAAAAATGAAACCTAGAGATTTAAGATTTGCCACAATGCTTGATACTTTCATACGCATTTGCAACAAGAGGGTTTTGTTTCGGTTTGGCTCCTATAACAACCCAACTAATTTATGTCTTCCTAGAATTCAAAGTAATAATCTATTATTCCTCCTTAGAAAATTCAACACCTGTTGCAATTAATCAGTTTTTGTCTTCATAACCAGCAAATTATTCTGGAATTCATAAGAGTTCACTGACCTCCTATTCTAGTTGTTTCTTTTTGCGCAGTTTTACACTTTGCATCAGTTTTTTGTCAATTTTTCAGTCACTCACGATATTTTATATTTATATTTTCTTTGTATTTTCCCACCAATTCATCCTACCCAGCCTGCATTGATTTCAGTTCTACTGTGTAGATTTGGAAATTGAGGACTTTCGAAGGATGCCCAACTTGGTTTGGGCGTAAAATTTTGAAGTAATGTTTTCATGATAGAAGAGCAACATTCCATGCATATAATTGAGACAACATTGAAATATTCCTAGATTTTGAAAGTCATATGTTTTAATTAATATGATGAGTACAGTTTTTATGGTATATTTCCATAGTCCAAGTCAGGAGTGGGCAAACCACTTGCTAGCCAAATACGGTCTGTTGCCTCTTTTGTAATAAAGTTTAATTGGGACACAGCCATGCCCTTTTTTTGTTTCATCTCATATATCTGCTTTCTCACTACAATGACAGAGTTGAGTGCTTGTGACAGAGATCACATGGCCCACAAAGCTGAAAATATTTATGATTTGGCCCTTGCAGAAAGAGTGTTCCAGCCTTTGATCTAAGTAATCAATACTGTCTCATTATATCTGAATAGATATAAAGGTTATCTTTGGAGACATTAATTTCAACTTCAGTAAGTGTTTCACTGCCAAAGCACTAAGTAATCAGTAAAAGCATTACCTTTTATAGAGTTAAAACTTAGGAACTCTTTGTCTCTGGAATTTTTCATTTACTATTTTTGGGTTCCAGTTGACCTCAGGTAACTAAAAGCTCAGAAACCACAAGTAAAGGGGAACTACTGTGTGAGAGAGTGTGTGTGTGTGTGTGTGTGTGTGTGTGTGTGTGTGTGTGTGTGTAGAGAGAGAGAGAGAGAGAGAGAGAGAGAGAGAGATTCTCTGATGATACACGAGGCAGAGAGTCTACCTGCCCCACCTGCCTTCAGTTCCTAGGCACAAGTTTTGGCATATGGCAGTGGAACTCAGGGCTCTGAGATGATGACGTGACACTCGCTGGCACAGAGAGACAGTCCCACTACAAGAGTTTACTGTCAATTTGGTCCTCGGAATACTTTGCACCGGACAATAAGTTTATTAATTTGATTTTCATTGTCTCCAAAGCCTGTACCTCTATTTCCTCTACCTGGCCACTCTTTCCCTACCTGTATATCTTCAGTCTGCTCTATTATACAAAAACATTTAAGAATAAGATATCTGTTTAATCTCCTTTTATTAATACCTTCTAATTACCCCTCTTATAATTCAGCCTAAAGAATGGGCCCAAATCTTCCTCTCTGTGTAGCTTCTCTGCCATTACAGAAGTAAATAGCATAAAAATCTGTCACAACTTTGAAAATTTATAACATCCCTACCATATTGACCAAGAGTTAAACACTAAAGTTTCAAATTAAGTTTACAATTATTCAAGATGGTTACCTTTGATGAATCTATTCTTAGATATAGTTAAACAATCTGCATCATTTCATTCTACTACCATGTTTTAAAAATAAAACGTTATTGTCAATTTTCTGGAACACTCTAGGCCGGCGTGATGGTCTTAAAATACGATTCTCATCGTTTCCTTCAGTGGCTGTACCCTGAGGACACAAAGATGGGTATTGTGAGTAGGTGAAGCCATGATGTAGGAGAAGTGACAGGTGTAAGGCAGATCTTCTTGGAACATTACTTTTACTTAAAAAGGTGTATTTTTTAGAAAAAACACAAAGCAAAGCAGTGCCTTTTTACATGTATAACAATTTGGGGGAATAGAATTAGAAATTCACAATATTTTTTAAGAATACACAGGATAAAAATAGGCTTCATGGACAGTGCTTTTAGATTTCTGCTGCCCTTCTCACGGACCCACCCCGCCCCACCCCCACTAAGAGTCCACCCTCTGCCTCAGGACGCACTTCAATGGAAATTTTGCAAAGAACATTCATATTAAAGGAATTGTGTACATGATGTCATAATACATTCTGCATGTCCAGATATATCGAGTGATACTGGTCAAATCATTTAGATTTTTTACTCTTCAGCAACCTCATTTTCTAAATGAGATAATAGTATGGTTCACAAAGCAAACAAATTACTAAACTGTTATTAAAAAGTATGTTAAAAATAAACAAAAACCAACTACCATCTTGGCAGCCCACTGATGTCCTATAAAGAAATACAAATTAGAAAGAAGATTCAGAGAATGCATTTTTGGAGCCCAAGAAGCTGAGAATCTGGAAACAAACTGAATGAAAGGGAAACACAGACCATGCATGAATAACATCTGGCCAGTTAGTTTCTCTGTCGGGCTTACACTGTGTGCTCGTATCTTTCTGTTAGAAGCGCTGATGACTATATATACATGCTGCGAAGATTTAATTTCTAAAAAGCCAATAACATGAGGCCACACTTGTTATGGGCCTCATATAAAACTCATTTAGACATAACCTTGTCCACTTTGGAATGCATGTAAAGTCTACCTACCGTGTGAGGAAAGCCGTGGGTAGTGTTAGATTTTGGCCCAGATATTTCAATAAAGAATCACACCAGCGGTTTCAGTCTTTTCCCGACAGAGAGTAAGTTCTCATCTGGAAGCTGTACAGGGTAGGTATTGAAAGTTGCTGAGTTGAAGAAGGGAGCTTCTTCTTCTTCAGCACAAAATAAGCCCAACACAGTAACGTTTGGATAAGCCTTGTTTGTTGTTGTTAATTTAAATAAAAGAAAAAAAGCTTAAGCTCCAAAGCAATTTAGGGTTTCTGTGTTTGTTGACATTACCTTTTAATGTGACAACCATGACACCATTTTCCACAACAGATGGATTAATGTCATTTTAAAAAAAAATTACTTCACCTAGACAGGTGTTTCCTGGGTATGTTTGACATGAAATTAAACATAGCTCCAGATGTTCTGTTTGTAGCAAAGCCAGTTAATTTTATTAGAACGTTTAATCACAGATCAACAGTGTAATAGAAGGGTAGTGGACGTGAAGCAGAGATTTCACAGAACTTCCTAATGAATTGTGAATTAGTTTATGCAGGGAGATCTAGAGAAATCCAGTGCTGGGTATGCGAATCCCATACAGGGACTGATGGGCGCTTGTTGTGTTTCCTGAACTCGGACACTGTTCATATGTAGAAGTGTCACTAGAATTGTAAAGGTGTGTGTGTGTGCGTGTGTATGCTGGCAATGAAATAATTCAGCCACTTATTGTGAGTAGATTCCTTTTTGCAAGCCCCACACGCGTGGGGTTTCATGGACATTGCTCCTTGGGCGTGAGTGAGCTGGGTATTCTCCTGGGTGCCGGCAAGTACATTCAGGGTCCCTGCTGTTCACAGTGACAGCTCTGCCTGCACTGAGCATGCTCCAGGGACAGCCGCCCCGAGTCCGGCAGTGCCAGGCTTAAGCATCATTAGATGCCTAGTTATTTTTCCTCTAAGATTAGCTATAGATTTCCCATTAATTATAACATCAGGTTGATTCATCATTAATAAAATAAATCTCAGCGAACTGTCACTGATTTCTTGACTAAAATGAAAACAAATGAAGAAAAGTCAGTTCCTGTCTTTGTTATAGTCTTATCAAATTTGTCTTTGTAGCAGTATGGTTATTCCAGAGCCAAAGCAAAATATTCATAATTTTCTACTTTGAAATATTAGTGTGCCCATATGCACTAATAAAAACTTAAAGCCCTGCTATGATTGATGTTTTTTGTTGTCCCGTCACCTCATTGTATAGAAGTTTGTTTTAATGAGTTTCTCTAATGAATATTTTATATTGCTACTTGGATGAATGGCATATGGTAAATGCAAGGTAAATTACAGCTCTTTAAATAAATATTTTTCATAAATTATTTATTTTGTGATGCCTGTATTGGTAAGATGTCATGTCAGATGAAGATTGGAAAGTATTTACTGTAATACTTATTTGTAACTTGAAGAAGTAAAATTTTTTTAATTATTAACAAGCCCCCAATATACCCTTGAAACTCATGGCAAAATTAGCATAAACTCTATCATATTATGAATTTGTGAAGACAGCTTCCATTCTAAAATGCAAAAATAAGATAATATCTTATGTGTGTAAGAATTTTTATACAGTACTGTGTAAATAAGGAAAAAGAATACGTCTCTAAGGATAAAAAACAAACTTGGTAAGAACCAAACTTAAAATGAAATTTAATATTGAGATTTATTTAATCTCTGAATTACATTTTTTAAAGCATAATATCATTATTTTAATTGAGTAACGACACGTATCATGGCACTTCTTATTTTGGGGAAGGATATATTTGAGTGAATGGGTTTTTCCATCTAATAAATATTAGCAGCTGGTTTATTTGACTGCCTGTATGAACATTAAATTCCCATGCTAATCATGAAAATGTGATATTATCATCCCTCTTTCTACATGTAAGAAAGTTGAGACTCACATGGTTAGGAAGTAACAAAGAGTTGAACCCAGCATAGATTGCCTACCATTCTTGTTGCTTTCTAGCTAAACTGACAAGGCCCCAAAATACATCACCTCCTACAAAAAGAGTTTAGATACAGAAAAAGCAAGTATTCTGTATTCCTGCACTATTTGATTATTACCCATAGTAATACCAAAAATAATAACTGCTAATACTTACAGAGTTATTACCTCGTGCCTGCTACTAAGTGCTCTTCGTACATCATCTGACTGAATTGCCACAGCAGTGCTGAGATGGGTGCTATCATGACATCTGTTCTACAGATGAAAACAGGGAGGCACACAGTTTGTGACCCTGTGTGACCCTGCCCAAGGTCACACAGCTTGTACATACTGGAGCTGGCAGTGAAACTCAGACACGAGACCAAAGTCTTTCCTCTAAATAATGGAGCATACCGTGTCACATTGCCACATGTCCATGTGTCCTCTCCCCAGAAACTACAAACATCCTAAAGTCATGAGTGTGTCTTATTCATTTGTGCACATCCAGAATGTATAACATCGCTTGGAAAATAGTAGATGCTCAGTAACTGTTTGTTGAATGGTGCCGATTCACCAGTGTCTACTGTTTATACATACGTACGAAACTGAACTTTTTTCAATTCTTGAACTCCAAAAAGAGACAAAATAAGCAAATGCTAAGAGCTGTGTGCTGAAATTCAACCATATAGGATTTTACCCTTGCGCATTCCACATGTAATAATAATAATAATAATAATAATAATAATATATCAGTAGTAGCACTAGTAATACTAGTAGTAGCGTGTATAGATGCAACAATGGGGCCAAGAGAAGAAAACAGGATTTATATCTACTTGCGTTTTAGCTACACTCGTGTCTCTAGTTTATTTATACATTTGTCCATCTAGACTAATTATGTTCATGCTGTCATTGGTCCATGAACATTTAGGTTCTCCATCAAATGTGTCAAACACGTTAAGTCAGAAGACGTGTAAAAGCTGTGCTCATGATCATGTTAAGATAAGAAGTCACATATGGTCCCCTGGTATCGTATGCTGACACATAATAAGCATTTGGAGTAATAGAACATAAAATCATTTCCTGAAAGTGGCCCGAAAGCTGAAGCATCGTTCTTAATTGAGGCAGAGCCACATGAAATGGCTTGTATTCAGTCATTTTTACCTAGAAAAATGGCATTTTCATGGGGTTCCACCTAATAGGTAACTGAGTGTCAACTTTACGCCAACCTGGATTACCGATGTCAGAATACAGCAGTGTTCGCGTTATGCTAATCTATACAAGGTACAGCTTAATCCTTTTTCAGGAATTCAAGAGTTGCATGAAGATTTTATAGTAGCTTTAGGGATATCTTTACCAAAACGTCCATTTTTTTAAACTACTGTAAGCATACAATCCAAGATTTGTAGACCACATTTACTCTAACATTGTCTTGATTTTAGAAAATGGCAATTTACTTTATTATACAAAAATCTTTTAGTGTTAACACATAGACTACTTCCTGCATAGTTAAAATTCTGCCTTTTATTCTCTGCAACTTAATTCAGAGACCCCCGTGTAAGCACCGGGGCTCAAAAACATCAGGCAGTTTGGCAACACATTTTGGAACAGATTGATTCCAAAATATCTAGATAAATGAACAGAATTCATCCATATGTTGTTTTTTTCTTTTTTTTCCTTTCTGACAGATGGCATGTTGGAGAATAAATAAAAACAAATGCCTTATATCAGAAGAGTCCTTATATTTATATCTCATTCCAGCCAACATTACGAATGTAAAATATTATTTAATTTATTTAGATTTAAAGTAAAATGCAAGAAAACCCACAACAGATTGTACATGATTATAAAAAGGGGAAAGGAGGTGAAGTGGAGGTGGCATATCAGGACCTGCTTTTCCCTCCTTGTTCGATGGAAAGCATGTCAGTTGTTTTGTGATGGACTCAATCCGCAGCCCGGTGGGCATGTCATGTTTGAAAAGCCACACTGAGATACCACCTTCCGTTCTCTGGAGACAACTTTGCAAAATATTTCAGTCTTCATTGCAATAGACTACAAGAGAGGTCTGAGATTTTTATTATCAAATTTTTATTTAGTATGATTTTTTTTTTTATTGTTCCAGTGATCAGGTGCCAGGGGAATATACATATAAATATAGTGATTAGCAAAGCAATTGATATTTGCATATTATGTGAGCTGTGCTTGAGAGGCAGACCATTTTTCAGATGACTCGGGGATGTTTTAAAGTGGTTATTTCTGATAACTGGTTGGAAAGTATTGGGACCGTTATTTATCAGTAGAAAAGAATGAAGACCCGAAATAGCAGCTTGGAAAACAAATACAGCACTATATGCTCGTGAGAGCAGAAAGGAAGGCTGGAGAGGGCAGAGCGCAGGAGTCACCAGGGCCGAGATCTCACCCTGGCATCCCGTTCCTCCTTCCCAGCTCCACAACCAGCCCTTTCTTTCTTGCCACATTTGAGACCTGCAGGGCAAAGGCTGGCAGACTGCAGAGAATACAAGCGCTAGGCTGCAGCGCTGCCAGTGTGGAGGGTCATCATGGCATGTCCAGTCTGCTGTAGGGATGGTGGCAGCATTATGGGAATGAATGAATACACTTTGCACAAACTATAGCGACTACGTTGAGTGCTAAGGGAACGAGACTCAAATGTTAGAAATGAAAAGGATAGCTTATCCTACACAGTCACAGACTGGGGCTCTCAAAGGAAGTCCTTAAATTAAATAAAAGTGATTAACATCGCATAAAACCAACTTTCTGAGTCACCCACATTTACAAAGGAAAGATGATTTGTCCAAGTACCTGAGATAGTAGCATAGAAAGAATTCATAGATTAGATATATATTTCTTTTAATTTCTCAGAAAATGTACATCCTATTTTGGCCACATTCACTATACAATAAAAGATACTCTACTTTAGAAATAAAAAATCCTGACTTATAAAACATTTTATATCTTGCAAAAGCAACCATAGACATTCAAGTGGTAAACCTTAGGGAGGGGAAAAAATGGGAAAGGATGTAAATCAAAATACTTTGACAATAGCTGTCTTCAGACCTTCTAAATTACAGTGGTAATGCATTTGATGGGAGGAGGAAGCAGTGTCAAAATCACCTGGGAGCTCTTTCCAAATTATAGGCATGCCATCACTGTCCCCACCCTCCCACACCATTCCAGTAGGAAACTATTATTAATAAAAAGTATGTTACTTCACTCAGGTATTTGGAGTGTGTGTGTGTGTGTGTGTGTGTGTGTGTGTGTGTGTGTGTGTGTAAGCAGGGTTAGGTGTTGAGAAACCCCAGCAACTCATACTGAAATTCCAAACACTGTTGATTTGCAGGTAGAGGCCATCTGATGGTTTAGACTCGAAAGTATGATTTCTCAGCTGTGGCACTACTGACATTATAGATGAATAGCCCTTTATTAGGGTTGGCTGTTCTGTGTATTGTAAGACATTTTGCAGCGTCCCAATCCTCTACCCACTAGATGCCAGTAGCTACCCAGCCCCTCCCCACCCAGTCAATACAATAAAGAATGTCTCCAGATATTGTCAAATGTGCCCTGGCCAGGTGGTGTGGGTCAAACCCGTTAAGAACCACTGAGCTAAAGGTGGGTGTGTGAGAACTAAATAGGGAGAGGAATGCTGCCTTGAATTAAGCAGTAGACACCTTAATAAAATATACATAATCACAATTGGAAAGCAAGATAACAGTTGGGATATCAGACTCAGGAACAAAGTGCTCCTTCTACCAGTAACTGTGTATTTTGTCTGTACTAGAAAAACAAAAATCAAGCACACTTAGTTGCTTTAGTTCTACTCTGAGAGGAAAGTGCTAATTCTAGGAAGCAAAGATTGCCTTTCGCCAAAGAAAGGAGTGCCCACTTTTCCCTGAAGAATGTGCTCATTGTCCACTTAAAAACAAAAATTTTAAAAGTCCTTTTCCCAGCAAGATAGGCATTGTGGAGATGTACATAACCTTTTGTGTGGGAACAGATTCCCTTGCTGATAACAGACTTGCCCTAACGAGAACTGGGTCAGGGTACGTTTTTGATGTACCAGTTTCCTAAGCATTGTCCACCAAACACTGCCACTGAGCAGTCTGCATTCTTTGTATGCTTTCCTTAGGTTTACTACTACCAAATAAATTGATTGTGAACAGACAATTTATAAAAGAAAAATTACATCTGGAAACTATAAATTTGAAACAATGCACACCTTCATTAGAAATTAACACAATAAAACATAAGCACCATTAAGATCTGTTATTCACCACCTAGTAGATTGGAAAATGTCATGTCATTGAAATTAAGGTACTGTCAATAACAAAATACTATCATGATTTTATGTATCATGAAGAAAATAACAATGATACTGATTCATCTATTACATGTCATTGATTATAAAACATACTCAAATTTCAGAGCTGCTAAAAATGAGAAAAAAAGAGAGAGAATCTAAGAATCACTGAAACCTATACTTATAAAAATCGATACGTTCCGATTTGGCAAAGGTATGGAAAATAGACATCCGCCTACAATATTGATGACGTTATAAATGGGTACAGGTTTGGGAAAGAAATTTGGTGGAAGAATGAAAACAATCCCATTTAGTTTATGACCCAGCAATCTAATGTTCAGGAATCTAGCCTACAAAAATATCGGCATGTGAGTATAAAGATATTATATATGTTCAAATATATTTAATGACATATTATGAAAAAAATTATTTTAAAAAGTTAGAAACAAGGTCAGAGTCCACCAGTAGGTGAGGGGGATACATAAATTTTAGCATAGTATTAGAATTCCAAAAAGCCATTACAAAAAATAAGGTGTTTTCATATCTATTACTTTGGAAACCTGTCAACAACGTTAAATATAAACTAGGTCTAGAATGATGATGTTACATAATCCCATTTTTTTTTCTATAAAGACAATGTTTTAAGTCACATAATTCAACTATCATTTCCCAGCCGTGTGACCTTGGGAAAGTCACTTCTGGTGTGCCAGATGCTGGTCTAAACATTTCACGTGTATTAACTTCTTTAATCCTCATTCCAGTGGATAGGATTGTTATTATTGCCATTTTAAAAATGAAGAAATAGAGGCACGATCAGAAATCAGAGTATCCTGTCCCATACTATAAAAGAGGTGGAGATGTGAGATGAGGAAAGCAGGTACTCCAGCCTAGCGGAGCTCCCAGTCTGTGCAAAGGGGCTCATCTCAGCCTCTAAGGAAGAAATTCTGAGCCTTGGTGAATGGCAGGGATTCAGTAGGTGCGTCGAATGGGTGGTTGCCCAGTAGGTTCATTGAATGGGTGGTTGCCAAGGGCTTAGGTTCACTCAGAACCCCAAAGAAAGAACAAGATTTGGGACAGTGGCTAGTATCTGAACAAGTAGACCCCATTTAGGTCTCAGGTTGAGTGTCGAGAATCGTCTCTGCACCTACTTTGGTACTGAGATTGGAGGACCTCATCTATGGAGACAGACGTCTCGTCAGGTACCTTGGAATGGCCCACAGCCCTGAGGCTGCAGGGCAGGGAGAAGTGGGAGAGTCCATTTATCTTCTTAAAAAAATGTGTGTTGATTCAAGCTCCTGATTGTGCTGTTTTAAGCATTTCAGTTGTATCGTTAGCACGGAGAGACCCCTTGCATTTATTCAGCAGCTTCATTAATCGTCCAATACTCCTTTAAGGCGTGATTTGTTATTCCCATGTAACTGGCCATAAAACAGAAGCTCAGAGAACTCAAGTAACCTGCCAAAGACCACACAGCTGATAAGATTCGAGGTAGCAAGACTCAAACCCGTGTCCGCCTGGCTCCAAAGTGACCTGACAGTGCTAACCTGGGTGCTGAATTACAGCTTGGTCAGCTTATATCGAGATCACCAAGGACCCATATTAATACAGATTTCAAGCCTCATTTCAGAACTGCTGAATCAATCTTCCCGGAAGAGAGGCCATAATCATTGTTTACAGCAAGCTGCTCAGGCATAAACTATTAAAACGGCAGAAACTTCCAGATGTTTTCCTTTCCTTATGGTTTACACACATTAATGATATATGCACACGTTTTATATACATACTTGAAATTATGACTATTAAGTGATATTTACCTAACTATGTACAGTAATCATAATTCTAGGTATAGAAAAAATACATCTAATTTCTTTCTTTTTAAACCAGACGCATAGAATCTATACATTTTGTTTAATCCAAAAATTAGTTGACACAATAATATGTCAGGAAAAGTAGAATTCATATTTTAATTGGAAATATTTGTATTTTACTTGGCACTGCTTTTAGGTATGCCAACGATGGACCAGGAAAATACAGAGGTTATTTAACATGTGACCAGAGCTTGGTCATTTGATTATCTGTATTTCTACCTTTCAGTTAGAATATAATTAATAGATCACGCAAACAATACTTTTCTAAATAATCTGTAATATGCTAAAATGCATATGATGCTTTGACAAACACTGAATTCCCCCTTTCGAGTGTTGTCTGCCATACATTGCAAAGCACTGCATACCTCGCTATGAAAAGCTTTACATCAGTGATGGAACAACCCTTCAAATCTATAGCTGAGCTTTGTGTGTATGAAATTGAAAGTATCACTGAAAATTAGATAATTGCGTTAAGTGGCCATAAATTGTGCATTAAAAAAAAAAACACCCTATTTTTAAAAAGTATTTTGAGTCCAGCAGCTCCCTTGAATGCCTCTGGACAGTATTTTCAGAACTCATTTGTTTGAGGGGTTTTTAATCTGAGGACATTGAAAAGTTACACCCGCTGTGCTGTCGTCAATCACGCCAGGAGGAAAAATAGTGGCATGATTTGTTATCTGTTATTCCCCTAGCTGTGGTGACTGTCTCCCAGTGCCAGCTCTGTCCTTAAGGCCATCACTTATAGGGACCACTGTCTGTCAAAACCACAGCCAACTTTCAGGGCTGCCTTTGTTGGAGCAGACAAATGAGTATGACCTTTAACAATAAAATAGGCACCTACTGAGAAAGATGAAACAGCAGCTGAAATTAAGAACACCATATAGCCATTTCAAACGCTTGAAAAAAGTTAGAAGTTGAACTAAAACTTAATTATAAGAGTAAATGTGGGTAGACGTTGTCAATAATGAAACAGACATGGTCAGAAGTATCGATTTGCCACCTGAACTAAAATTTCATCCAGGAATCATCTACCTTTCATTAATAATGAATGGTATTGATGGGGTTTATTTTAAAAATGGGGGAGGGATTAAATTATTATGATAGCGGAAGGTTTATCAGATGGTGATATTTTCTCAGTGGATGCAGAGATATACAATTTGCTGATGAATATTCTAGAAGGGCAAACGGAGAAAAATAAGAACACACTAAAGCTTTGATTTACACTAATAGCTACTTCAAACGGTCTGCAGTGAAGTACCTCCGCCTGGGTAGGTTTTATTGGCTGTGAACTGGCCATTGATATTTTGTACTGTTTCAAAGCTTAGTGTAAGCTTTCCAGGCATTGCATTGTAAAGACCACAGCACAGTTTGTGGTTTGAAAGGCTCTTGTAACCCAACCTGGCAAGTGGTCAGTGGAGACTACATTTTACAGAGAACACAAATCAATCTTATTGAGCACTTTTCAAGTAATATAATATTCTGCCTGTGACAATAATGAAATTAGTCTATGGATTTTGTTTAAATATTGAAATGCCATTTGAATATTTAATGAAACACAGTACTTCATAAGTATGCATATTCGTGTGGTTTTCCCAAAAAATAATGTCATTGATTTTTATAGAGACATCATTGAGAATGATTTCAGAAAATGCTTTCATTCAAAATCAGTTATATTTGTTAATTCAGCAATACCTGTTGGAGGTAATTAGAGAGTTCATGGATTTCCAACCTATAATCCCATCATCTCTTATGTGGTAGGCATTTGGGTTACTCTCTTTATGATGGGTATAGGAGGGAGTGGTCACTTAACTTCCCTGCCCTCTTGATGTTCTTTGGCACACAAGTGCTAGTGATATGACATTTCCAAATGAATACATTTATTTACTCATGTGAGACTCCAAGCAACTCTTCCCTTCCCATGAAAATAAAGGAGAAAAGCTTATATTGAGATGCTGGGAAACTGGGATCACTAAGAAGGAAAAACAGGTGCCTCCAGGGCCCCTGTGAGGGAGAACTATATAACGCCTGTTCAAATTCATTGAGACTTTTGGAGTTGTTTGTTACCACAGCATTGCCTAGCATGTCCTGACTAATACATTCTAAGTAGGCTTTTATTTCCCAGTTATCAAAACACAATGTTAACCTGACTTCTTCTATCTGATCTATTCCTATACTTGTATATAGGTAGGTACGGTTATTTTAGTGGGAGAGATTTTAGATCCTGTGTATAACTTTTCTCCCGTCTCTGACTACAGTGCTCCCAGCACCATTTATCTGTGTACTTTATGAGTTTAACTTGAGTTGGTTTGCACCATAACTCTTCTAGCCCAAAATAAAATCACAATACCTTTCAAAAAAGAAAAGATCTAAGGTCTGGGTTCTAATCCTAGAATTGGCAATTGGCTGCACCTGTAATAAGTCCAGGGTTCACAGTTTCACCTCTAGTACAGAGGTGCACATCTTCAAAAGTACATAGAATTTTTTTATAATCAAAAGCTTGCACCAATGTAAAGGCCCAAGTTTTTAATAGGTTTGGAGTTTCCATTGTAACCTCACTCTGAAGTGGTTATCCTTTCAGCGTAGGGTTAAAAAGCTTTGACAAAGCACCACAGGGGACATTGGATTGCCCTCACTTACATTGTACCTTGCTCAGGATGGATAAATACAGTCCCATTCTCTAATGTTCCCGACTGCCTCTAGGAACACTAAATTTTAAGAGAGAAAAACATGAATCCTGTATTTCAAGAGAGGTAGAACTAAGCCATTGTTAACTCCCCTTAAAAAGGATATTCAGTGGCCAGTTCAGCTTGCCCCTGAGACACCTAAAGTTGCATTAAGTACTTGTGAAAGTGAAAATCCACTGGGAACCCCAATTCCAGTGTTTAAAGCGCAGCATGAATAGTAGACTTCCTAGCAGGGGGGCGCTTTTACATGTCCTTATAAGCAGATTGAAAACTAACTGTATGCAGTCCTGATACACTGTTCCTATTAACCGATCACTAACCATCGTCTTCCGTGAGATGAGCAATCCAAATATCAAACATTATATAATCTCTGTCCAATTAGAGGGGAAAAGCTGATGAGCATCTGAAACTCAAAAGCCTGTACGTACATTGCATGTCACTTAGACAATGTTTGAACGACAAACAAGCATTTAAGCATTTGAAATCTGAAGGTTCTGTCTTCCTACTAAATGTGGCATGATATGAATTCTCCAAATTTATTTTAAAACATATTGATGTTTGCTATTGATTAGATCATTGATTTCTAATAAATACTTCCCTCTGATAGGTGCCTTCTAAATGTTATAAAAACAACGACTTAGTAGCACATAATAGTTCAGAATTTACTCTGTATGTGTTACACTGTTAGTGAAATTATTATTTTAAATTAATATCATAAATATACATGCCTTTGTTATTTTTAAGAACACATGTCTAAGTACATTTCAAAGACCTGAGTTATTTTGCATGAAAGGTAAAAAGATCCAAGTATCCGATGTGTTATGCATATTCTCCATATTTTAAGCTTCTATTTGCACAATCTAACAACTATTTTACTAGAAATGACTGGGAAGTCAGCACTTCATTCAGTATCACTTAGCAAATGTATTGTTATCCGGCTTTAAAGTAAGTTTTAAACATAGCGCTTTGATTGCTATTTAACCGTACAGGTCAGCCATGAGATATTTTAGATCCTATTAAAATTTTTCTGGTCAAGCAAAGGTGACAGAAAAATAATCATCACAGGATCTTTATTGTATGTGATAGGACCACAAATAAACTTGCATCCCAACATTCAACCTGGCCAGACTTGACTGAATGCTAAAGGGCGAGATTTCCCACTGATTTTTCATGTGTAAGCTAAGAGGCAAGATAACCCCAGCTCATTCCTGGTGCCAGTGAGGAGGAGGATTTGGTACCTTTTATCTTGTGAAAATAAAATCAGCTAAATCTGAGATGTACGGTAACCCAAAATAAAATCACAATACTTTTCAAAAAAGAAAAGATCTAAGGTCTGGGTTCTAATCCTAGAATTGGCAATTGGCTGCACGTGAGATATACGGTAGGTCTGTTAATGGAGAAACAGCACAAGTAGAAGTACGCACTCCATGGACCCCAGTTTCTTAAGTGTGTACGGCCCTGCCCTTTTATTCTTACACTTCGATGTTTCCAACTTACAAAAGCAAGATTTACTTTTGATCACTGGCTTTGACCTGTTGCTTTATTTTCTAATAGTCACACCCCTTGCAAAGTTTGAAAAATGATTCCTAAATATATTGCTTGTGAAAAAGTACAATTAAAAAAAAAAACTGTGAGAACTTTATGAATGGAAAAAAAAATTTTAATTAAAGTTCATCGGGGTGACAATTGTTAGTAAAGTTACATAGATTTCAGGCGTACAATTCTGTATTACATCATCTATAAATCTCATTGTGTGTTCACCACCCAGAGTCAGTTCTCCTTCCATCACCATATATTTGATCCAGTGGAATACTATTCTGCCATAAGGAAAGATGAAATAGTGCCATTTGCAGCAACATTGATGGATCTTGAGATTATGATGCTAAGCAAAATAAACCAGACAGGAAAAGTCGAAAACCAATATGATTTCACTGATATGTGGGATATAAAACTGAGAACAATAAAGGAACAAGACAAACAAATGAAGGAACAAAAACTCATAGACACAGACGATAGTTTAGTGGTTACCAGGAGGTAAGGGCGGGGGGTGGTAGATGACGGTAAAGCGGATCAAATATATGAATGGAAATATTTTAGAGCCTGTGTGTGAGAAATAAATGCCACAGATCTTCCTTTTCACATGTAGCTTTGGAGAGACGAGGGTTTCATTCATTTTTTTTTAATTTGCTATCTATCTATCTATCTATCTATCTATCTATCTACATATAATATAAAATTAAATGATTAGGACTATTTTCCCACAAATGTCATATTCAGGGAATTCTTTCTTGCTTTCTTACTCCTAAAGTGTTCCAATATATTTTTTTTTTTTTCGGTGAGGTAATTTATCTCTGTCTCTATTTCATAGTTGCTTCTTTTTCAAATTACACTTTTTTGTGTCACACACTTCAAAGAGAGAACATGGCTAATGATTAGATGGGGATATATTCCTTGAAACAATATTTAAATTGAAGAATATGAGATAATTGAGTAAACTGAAAGCTCATAACATAAATTACTTCAAATTTTTAAAGATACTTCAAAGTTAAAAATTTCCATTTGTGTCTCTAAAGTCATAAATTGTTCTCTTTAGAAAATAAAATATATTTTATTGTTCAACCTCAAGCTACCTGAAAAAAAAGAGGATTTCAATAATAATGATTATCTTTTCTTTCCAATATATGAAAACTTCTTTAAGAATCATTTACCTTTGTAATCTTACACTTCACTTCCCCATTTCTCTTTCCTAGTATCGATCTTCCAAGTATCATTCTTCTCCTTCCTACCCTGCTCTCAAACCTGTGCCCCAATATATGTCACACAAAGGTGATTACTAGAAAGTTCGTTGTGAGCAGGTATGTGAAAAGGCGTGCATGATCCTAATTCAGAAAAATAAATTAAGCCATGGAAATATAAGTAAAAAGGGATTTTTCAATAAAATATAAAGTGAACAGATTATTTAGCCCTATAGAGCGATAAAAATCCAACTCTGTCTAAGGCTCACCTTTCTCCTTTTCCTTCTTACCTTTTTCAAAATCATAACCCAATCTTCATGTCTGCATGAGCTAAGTGAAGTATTTTCTCACATAACCAGGGCACAATTCTGAGAGCAGGCTCCTCTGAGGCCTCATGACATAACCCTCCAGTGTGCGTTTCCCATGAGTCTTGGTGACAACATCAGTGTTCTCTCGTGTCAGGATGGAGCACCTGAGGTACAGACTGTTCTCCCTCTAACACTGTAATCTTAGATAAGAAACGAACATCCGATGCTTATGGAATGGATGACTTTAAAATACCCTCAAGTTCTAAACCTCTGGTCCTAGTCGACAACCAATGCTTAAAAACTCACCCAATCTGAGAGCTCAAAGGAACCTTCAAGGTCCCCTTTACCATAAAACTGAAATGCAGAGAAAGGACCCAGAAGAAGACCTAATGGGACCATCACCAGGGCCATCAGATAAAGCCTAACTCTGTCTTTCTCACCTCCAGATTGAAGGGGTCCGATAATTAAATGAATAACATCATATTATGTTCTAACACTAAACACAATTGTTTTATGCACTGTGAAAAGCCTGATCAGGATAGAAATCACAATTGACTTTTTAATGGAAAAAGAAATACAGAAAATGTTGACATGTGTTAACCACTCATCATAGGAAAAACCTTAAAGGACTACTGAAAGTCCTTTATCGGATTCTGTCCAGATCCTACCTAGAAGCTATAAGTGGCAGCAAATAATGTAGATTCACTTCCCTTTGTGCGTCGTCGGCAAGTTTTAAATCTTAAATTAGACCCTATACTTGGTTAAAAAGATAAAAGCTATTACAGTATTAACATAAACAATATAAACAAAATGACAAGAGGCCACGATCCACCAGCTTAACACTAAAACCACGGCCTGAAAGGATTGTACATACTCTCTTGTTTTGAAACACCAAGGATTTTGTTTTGAGATTTGGAAAAAGAACAGAACCTTTTCAGCCTCTGGATTGGCTTTAGAATCCTATTATAATTAAGCATGTGCTGTAAACTTTCCTCTGGGAATTTGTTAATGGCTTCGGTCTGGCTTAAATACGGAAGAAGGATCTCGTCTCTTTTGTCCACCAAGCCCTTTGAACAAGCTACAAATTTGCATGAAGGTGAAGGACTCGTTATTTCTAGAATGATTTCATTTTAGTGCCTTTAATGAGCCCTGCTCCTTTTCGAATAGTATTTGCATCAGGACTTATAGAGCAGTGATTTCTAATCATTTAAGTGAGGGGCAGTGGTTAAGAGATGCTACTGAGAAATTGATGAAATATACATCAGCACACACGCATTGTCTAGAATTTTTTAAAGTTCATCATTTTCTGAAACTCATCCATAAACTGCATATTAGTGACAACGTATTTTTGAAATCTGCCTCCAGCATAAACAATTTACATGTATTTATAGAATGAAGTCAATGAAACTATGTAAGATGTTTACATAGAGTTTGACACATAGGGCTCAATTAAGAATAACTTATATTATTGTGATTAACACGCTATTTTTCTTAAAGGGTAGAAGAAAATCATTTCTAATCAAATACAGGAAGTACTGAAACAGCTGAAAACAAAGGCATATGCCTCACCAGCAGTAAATATATTGTTGCTTTTTTAACCAAATACTCATGAATAATAATAATGACAACAACATTTATTGAGTTCTTACGGTATGCCAGACTCGATTCGTGCAGTCAACTTATGAGGAATGTTTATACAAATACCTCCATTATACAGGAGAGTGGGCTAAGCCACAGTTTATTCCCAAAGGTCTACTGAGAATATACTGGGGGCCTATATCAAAATATGTACAAGAAATAATCATCTTTACTTCAAACGTCTTTTCCAGTTACCCTGCTAGAGCTTTTAGAATATCATCATCCTCAGATACAACGACCGAAACAGTGAGGGGATCTTCAGATCTTTAGTTTCCGTCTCCCCGCACCCCATGTGGGGCGACGATTTCAAATGAGTTTTAAGAGCAAGGACTTGGACAATCAGACTGATCTTGGTTTGAACCTCGTGTCTGTGGCTTATAAATTCTGGGGATGTGGCAGGCTGTTTAACTCCTCAGAGATTCCGGTTCCCACTTATGAAATGGGCACGAGAACACCTACGTGGGAGAGTTTCCATTTCAGACAAACACTGATAAAGCAGATAAAGCTCTTAAGCCTGGTGCACATTCCATGTTCAATAAAATGGAACTTTGTTACTATTAACTCATTCTCCAAAATACCTAAAAACCACTCCTTTCTCTTTCTTGCCATTGCTACATCCAGTTTCATCCTAAAGGATTGTTATAATAATAAAATAAAAAAAGAGATGATTTTGTACCTGGAGCTTTGTGGTCTGTGGCGCCCTGTTCACTGACTAGATCCCCTGGGGCAAGACTGAACAGGGCAGGATTCTCCGCTGTCCACCATCGTGGTCTGCTTTGCTTTGCAGCCCAGTGGGGTTTTCCTCCCAGCCTCTTCAAGGTCACTGGATCACTCATGCTGAGCAGGAATGAGTTATTCTCTGTCTGACTTATTGCTCTTAGCGTATCACCCTCTAGCTCCATCCACGTTGCTGCAGATGGCAAGATTTCATTCCTTTTTATGGCTGAGTAATATCCCGTTGTAGACACGTACCACATCTTCGTTATCAAATCTATTGATGGGCACTTAGGTTGCTTCTATATCGTGGCTATTATAATAGCACTGCAGTGAACATAGGGGTGCATATGTCTTTTCGAATTACTGTTTTTGTTTTCTTTGGCTAAATACCCAGAAGTACAATTGCTGAGTTGTATGGTGGTTCTATTGTTAACTTTTTGAGGAACCACCATACTGTTTTCCACAGCGTCTGCACCACTTTGCAATCCGACCAACAGTGTAGGAAGGTTCTTTTTTCTCCACATCCCTTCCAACATTTACTTCTTGTTGTCAGGCAGTACTGTTACAGTTGTCAGGTGGTGCCTCATTGTGGTTTTACTTTGCATTGTCCTGATGATTAGTGATGCTGAACATCTTTTCACATGTCGTCCATCTGTAAGTCTTCTTTGCAGAAATGCTTATTGAGGTCCTCTGCCCATTATTTCTAATATTGTATGTCAACTACATTTTAATTTTGAAAAAGCGTTAGACTCCAAGTTAGACTCCTTTCAATAGGATAGTGCTGGGTAAACATGGGGTGGGTGTGGGTGGGGAAGTGGATCCCAGGACAAAGAAGGGGTTCTATAGCAGCCCAGTCCCCTCAAATCCATCCTTTTGTTCTTGGTCCTCAACAAAATAGCTATTCCAGAAACACCTAGAAGTGTGCATGCCTGCCTTCAAGTTTTCCCTGCAATGGTGAAAATGTCAGATTCCCTGCTCTACTGATACTAGGCTACAGTTTCCGTCCTGTTCTGAACCTCTCTATTATCACTGATGAATATATTCAGAATGCCACTTATTAATGAGTTCCTTCATGTGTTTATTAAGCATCCTCCCAGTGCTGGGCTGAAGGACACAGTCTGAGGGTTCATGATGCAAGTGGATGGGCAAACATCTGAACAACTGATGTAACAGTGGGACAGCGTGAGAACCAAGTGTAAGGAGCTACAGTGAGGAAGAAACGATGAATTGGAGGGTGGTGGTGAGGGTCTGGGAAATCCTTACTAAGGATTTGGAAACTTTTGAGCTGCGTGTTCAAAATAAACCCAATGTCCCAAATGCTCTGTGACCCCTGAAAAGGCTCCCGACCGCCCCTATGCACAGCTATTCTGTCACATACTCAAAGCAATTTGAGTGCTTTCTCAGTGAGCAAATGTATGAATCAATGAATCGGGTTTAGATTTAGTTTGGGGGGAGAGAGCAGGGTAGGATATGTTTTAAATGAGCTGAGCAAACAAAGGAGGACTGAATCTTTGGAGTAGATCACGTTGATAATGTGAAACATTCCACCCTTCACTTTCTCCCTTGGAGGTGAGCACAATTCAGCAGCTCCCCAATAATGACTGTGAATGAGACTAGTTGTTTTTCATTGGGCACACAAACAGTGGACTCAGCGTTCTTCGTGTATTAATCACTCTTCGGAATAGGTATTTGTCATTCCATTTTAGATATAGTTTAAAAATGGCAGCTCAGTCACTATGCTGCCACAGTCACTTCCGGAGCAGACGTTGATTAGCAAATGCGCCAAACTTCTATTCCTTGTGCACAGAGGGAAATCCCCACTCAGCTTGACCAGTTGCCAGAGATCAGACATGCACTTCCCTTCTACAAATGGAGAAGGAAGAGCCAGTGCCATCCAATTTCGATAAATGTCTACTATCTCATCTCAGACAGAAAATGGCCAACTATCCTCATCTAAATTAACAGCACAAAAACGATGTTCTGTTTCAGCAAGATCTTTAGATTTGCATCCCCCCACCCTAAATAAAATCGAGGCTGTTATTAATCATCTTTCACAAAAGTTTTATCTTTCACTGGCCAACAAGTAATACACTGAAATCACTTCTGACTTCATCCCATAGACATGATGTCTTTCTCTGCAAAACTCACGTGGAAAATAGTGAAGTGGAATCCCTTCATAAAGGCAACCTGACAACCCTGGGCTCGTCCACAGCTCCATCAAGGGATGGTTCTCCCTGCTGACCTGGAGATCTGAACGGCCTAAGAGTGATTGTTTCCAACTCTGACAGAAGAAGAAGCCGCAGACAATTAGGAAGTGGAGCAGGTAGGACGGTGACGTGCTTAATCAGTGGCCAAGCAATCAATACGCACCAACAGGTCAAATCAGTTAAATTGAATTAAATTGACCTTTTATCTTTGGAGAAAAGCCGAAGGACAGAGAGGAAAGGAACGGGTTAGGGGTGACTGGCCTTATAACAACAAAGGAAGTCCAGCAGTTAAGTTATGTTCAGTGAGAGCTGATCGAAGCCCAGTTAGAGATGTATGTATCCTCAATGTGAGGAGGCTTCCAACAGGGGAAAAACCAGTGTTGCCTACAATTATAGTATATATATTATATAGAGAGAGCTCCCTGTCCCCTTTTCCTCGTCTTTGTTTTCTCCTCTCTGTTGGTTTCTTTTCTCAACCAGTAAACATAATCAAGTCTTATGTTTTGGTCTTGGTCCATTTTGAGTTAATTTTGGTACACAGTGACAGATAGCAGTCTAGTTTCATTATTTTGCACTGGGCTTTCCAATTCTCACAGCACCATTTATTGAAGAGGCTGTCTTTCCTCCATTGTATGTTTTTGGCCAAAGTGTCCTTGGATAGATGATTGGATAAAGAAGATGTGGTATATATACACAATGGAATACTATTCTGCCATAAGAAAAGATGAAATAGTGCCATTTATGACAATATGGATGGATCTTGAGATTATTGTGCTAAGCGAAATAAGTCAGACAGAAAAAGTCGAGAACCATATGATTTCACTGATATGTGGTATATAAAACTGAAAACAACAAAGGAATGACAAAAAAAAAAATGAAGAAACAAAAACTCATAGACACAGACAATAGTTTAGTGGTAACCAGAGGGTAAGAGGGAAGATGGGTAAAAGGGATCAAATCTATGGTGATGGAAGGAGAGCTGACTTTGGGTGATGAACACACAATGTGATATATAGATGATGTAATACACAATTATACACCTGAAACCTATGTAACTTTACTAACAATTGTCACTCCAATAAATTTTAATTAAAAAAAAAACATAATCAATTCTCTTCTGTCTTCCATTCAAATTTTTCCTTCCCTTCTCAGACTTTCTTACCTCCTGTTCTGTGTTCAATGTACTTCAATATAATTTCTCACTGCTCTTCAGATACTATGCTATTGACTTCCTACTTCCCTAATTTCCTAATTGTAGAGAATAGAAATCTTGATCTACAACCTCAGATGTACAGAAGTTACAAGTGTTGCAATTCAATTTGATTCTTGAAGACAACTTAAATTTAGTTATAAACCTTATCTCACCCAGGTCTATCAAAGTCAGTCTCAGCCTTGCAGGATCCTTCAAGAACTGGCATCACAGAAACCACTGACATTTCTAAAGCACTGGGTCACTCATTACTGGGGACAAGGCATCTTTGTTGAGGATGAAAACCTTGGTATCCAGATGTTCACTGGGTACATCATTCAGTCATCTGTTCTGAATCTCCATAGTACACAGCACAATGCAGGGGAGGGACTCGCACACCCCTCCCCCTTCTGAATATGGTGGACACCCTCTCATTCTCTTTTTCCCCCTCAAAAGGACTTCCTTTCTTCTGCCCCATCGATGACGTCTACCATGATCTAGGCTTTCACAAAAAATTGAGAAACCTACTGCAAGGGGCTCTTCTTTCTCTCTAGAAGTTTGTTAAGACTGGGGACAACACAGGATGTGGGCGTGTGGGAAAAAAACACTATGAGAACAAAACTGATTAATCCCATAAAATATTTATCCCACCACACAACCGATTAAGCACTTTTTTTCCAGATAACTACTGGACCTAATCTTTATGTTGGATATGGTTGATCACCCCCTCTCTATCAAAGGGATTTGGTCATTTGGCTTCAGTGAAAAAGGCACATTCCGCATCCCTTCACCATCCTGACTTTTCCTTCTCTTCCACATTTATAGGGAATGTTTCCTTCACTCATCCCTTTACTTTTGATTTTCCCATGGTTCTGTTCACAGCTTTCCCTGGGAGTTCCCGTCTATAATCATGCTTTCAACTGTCATCATCTAGAACCCTTTATTATCTACATCAGTAAAATTTATCACCCAAAAGCTCAAGCTAGAAAACTAACAAGCTTTGCCTCATTTGTTTCCTCCACGCTCACCCCCAAATGGAATTATCAGCATATGTTGCTCACTTTACAGTTGAATGTGTGCACGTCTGACTCCTCCTCCCCCTCTGTAATACACACTTTCTTTTGAGAATATCCAATTCTATTAGATAAATAAGTATCATATGTATAAGCACATTTTAAAAGATGTCTTAAGTATAAATCAATGGCTAGTAAGCCAAAACTTTGTAAGACATGGGCAGAATTCATAGAATGTAGTAAGTCTAAGCATACAATAGGTAATGTGTAAGGTAAGTACTTAGCAAATAGAGCAAGGATATGTTAAATACTGAAGATATCCTAAATGTACATGAATACTTAACAGTCAAGTTTTTATTCAACCACCCATTGATGAAACCCTTTCTGGTCCCACATGACCTTGGACCAAAAAACATAGCAAGTCCATGGTGTTCATCACACTAACTGGCAAACTATCACAGACCACACATTAGTCCTTCAGTCTCTTTGATAAAGGACCCACACCTTACGTCTATAGATTCCCTGACTAGAATCTCAAGACTGGTCCTTTCAACAAGCAGGAGAGTCTGATGTGGCAGAAAGAGAGATAGGACATACGAACATTGCGTACCCCAGAATTCAGGGTGTGTGCTCCTTTCCCCTACTTGTTCCCTATTCCAAGTGTGTTAACTTCATCACCTTCCCCATGCTTTTTGCTGTGTAGTTTAAAGTTAACTTAATAGATTGCTGATTCAAAAGCTTTCATTTCCTCTGTGATTTTTTTCTCTTCCACGACCTCTGGAATAGCTCACCTGTTGTGTGCTTGGAGGTTACCATTATTAAGAGAAAGTAGTCATACGTGAAACAAATGACCTGCTTATCTGAATAAAGTGTCCCTTTAAAGGGCACAGATGATCAGGCACTGTGCTGTTTTTCATTTCCAAGAGAATAAAGGTTTAGGTAAAATGCCCAAATGGTGTAAAATTCCTGGTTGGGAGTGTTTGATTCCCACCTGTCTACCCCAGAACGATGCTGGTCTCTAGCTTCCACCAAAAAAAGTACATTTCTGAAAAATCCATATTGTTATCCCAAAAATGCCTGACATTATTATGGATACATACATTAAGCTTTGAAAGCCGTCATCCTAAGCCCACTTCATTTATTCTGTTCCTATATCAATTTGTTGAGTTGTATTTTCTAAATTTATTATTTTATCTAAATTTTCAGATTTATTGGCATAAAATTGTTGATATTCTGTCATTTCAATGCTTGTATGATCTTTCTCAAAGCCCCCTTTTTAAAATCTGATATTGAAAATTCATCTCTTCTCTTCAGACTTGCTAGAGATCATCAATTTTATTAATCATTTCAAACAACAAAATTTGTACTTTGTTGATTTTTCTCTTCTGTGTATTTCTTTTATTTTGTTGAATCTTGCTCTTTGTTATATCCTCACTTCTACTTTTTTTACATCTTATTTGTTTCTCTAGTTTCTTGGATTATTGATTTTTAGTTTTACATTTTTTAAATATATGCATTTAATAAATAGTACAAAATGCCTTCCTAATCACCACCTTAGCTAAATCTCACGTTTTCATATGCTATATATTTGTTCATAATCAGTTCAAAATCTTTTCAAATTTCATTATGATGTCTCATGTGACCTATGGGCTATTTAAAAGTATATTGGTAATTTCCAAACATTGGCATATATTTTGATTTTTTAAAATTGTTATAAATTCTTATTTATTTCTTGCTTGTTTTAACTATGGTCGGAAAACATACTCTGAACTATTTCAGTACCTTGAAATATTGATTATGTGTTTAATGTGCATTTCAAAAGTGTGTATATTGTCACTGTTGGGTGCAGTTTCTATATAGTTCAATTTAGTCAAAATTTTAAACATGTTTCTTAGATCTCAGATCTCTTACATTCTCACTGGTGTCTTCTCTGCTTTTCCTATCAGCTAATTATGAAAATTTAACAGACATGCTCCCAGACTTAAAATGGTTCAGCTTACCATTTTCCGACTTTATGATGGTATGAAAGCAAAATGCATTCAGTGGAAATCAGCGAGACCGAGTTGTGGTGTTTGGCAGGTAAGTGTTTTAAATGCATTTCTGACTTAATGATATTTTCAACTTAGGTTTATCAGGACGTAAGCCTATTGTAGGTTGAGGAGCATCTGTGTTTAAATAAGGATGTTGTTATACTAGCAAGAGTAATTATGAAGAAGATATTTGATAGATTTGAGTTTGTAATTAAAACCATATTACAGTAGTCCCCCCTTATCCGCGGTTTTGCTGTCCAATTTCAGTTTCCCACAGTCAACCGCAGTCCAAAATATTAAGTGAAAAATTCCACAAACAAGCAATTCATAGTTTTAAATTACAAGCTGTTCTGAGTAGCATGATGAAATATTGTGCTGTACCTCTCCGTCCCACCCAGGAAGTGAATCACATCTTTGCCTGCAGTATCCACGCTGTGTACGCTCGCCACCCAAAGGTCACTGAGTAGCCCTCTCAGTTACCAGATTGACTGTTGAGATAGCGCAGTACTTGTGTTCAAGTGACCCTTATTTTAGTAACTTAATAACAGCCCCAAAGCACAAGGGTAGTGACAGACAATTCAAATATGCCAAAGAGAAGTTTTAAAGTCCTTCATTTAAGTAAAAAGGTGTGTGTGTATAGGGGGACAAAAACAGTATATGTAAGGTTCTGTACCATCCACAGTTTCAAACATCCACTGGGAGTCTTGAAACGTATCCCCTGTGAATAAGGGGAGAACTACTGGGTAAACAAACTTAAAAAGAAAACAACAAACAGAAAATATTTGTAATGATGAACAAATTGTTAATAGCCTTAATATATACAGAGATAAATGAACAAATATCTATAATTTTTTAATGATGAACTATAAATTGTCGATATATCTCTGACAAAAATATTTACCTCACGAGTAATCAAGTACATGCAAATTAAATTATATTTTTTAACTGTTCACAATGATAAAAGAGTACAAAACTACAAAGATAGCAATCGATATTGGCAAAGACATGCAGAAGAATGTCTTTGTTTGATTTGGTTTGGTTTGGTTTTCATTTTTTAACCCTGCTGGTGGAAATGCAAGCAGCTACAACCTTTCCGAAAGGCACTTTAGTATCAAAACTCTTAGAAATGTGAGTACATTCTGGTAAGAAAATAGAGCTTTATGGTTAAGAGTATAGAGTCTGAAGCCAGTTGCCTTAGGTTTAAATGCCACCTCTGCACTTGAAGATTATCGAATCCTGAGCAAATCACCGTACTTTATTAATTCTAAGGTACGTATTTAAATATTTATCAGAAATTAATTAGCACTATTTGTTTTCTTTTTTAATTGCATATAATAATAGTGTTTCTTATAAGTGATGCCCTCTCACTTCAATCAAATGTGGCCTTCTTTATGTATCATTATTTTAGTAAATACCTCATAAGGTTGTTCTGAGGATTAGATAAGTAAAAATGTATAAGGAAGTATATATATCATGCAAGTATTGAGTAAATACGTTTAAAGCATTTACTGTTATTTCCATTCTGGAATTATACTTTCACAAAATTTATCTTAGGAAGTAATTAAGGAAAGATGTATGCATATTTGCCGCGGTGATTTGTATACCAAAATGAAAAAAATTATAATGCACAAAGGATTGGTTAAATACATGATGGTAATAAATGTGGTTATCATATATGTTCCTAATAAATATGTTTATTTATTTACTTATTCAAATATATTCACAGAGACGGTTATGAAAAATAGTTACAAATTGAATATATCATCTAAAATTGTTTTGTAAATAAATCGTATAGTTAATATATTCATGTACCTATACTTATCAAACCTATTGGAAGGGTAGAGCGACAGATAGATAGACAGAAACAAAGACAGAAAGATAGATAGATGATAGATAGTTAGAGATAGATAGATAGATAGATAGATAGATAGATAGATAGATAGATAGATTTCTCATTAGTCACATTTTATGTGACTTTTTCCTTTTTTTCTTATTGTACCTTTAAATTTTTCTTTCATGAACCTATATCACTCTACCCAATTTTTAAATAATACTTGGACTGAGTACCTTTTACAAGTTACTTTTATGTGGCAAGAAATATCTTTGACTCAATTTGGTAGAAAAATGAAGATTCAAGAATCCATTTATGGATCTTAGTGGGAGACAACAAAAGGGCCATTATTCCTAGGTGTTCTTAGCATCCCCCACATCCCCATGTCCCCACAGAGCTTGATACAGTACAAGTACCTAATTAATGTTTGTTAGAGGGTGCAAGGAAAGAAAGAGTAATCATATATAAAATGTTCACTTCATCTGGGAAATTAAAACTTTAGACGAAACATAAACAAAAGTATTTTAAAAGGAACAAACTGGGGGGAGTATTTGTAATAGTGAATAAATGGTTAGTATACTGATATACAAAACAAAGACTGATCTAAAAAGAAGATTGGTAAATATAGATAGTAAATATAGACTCTTGTTTTAACATCTGTATGATGCTATCTCCCGTGCAGTCAAATATGGTTCAATATTTACTTACACATTTTGATCAGACGCATTGAGGCTCTTCCTTTATGACATTGTGAAAATGCTGATGTAAGAAGAGTAATATGAACACATGAAATTCTAACGTCATTCCATTGCTGCCTTGCTAATGTTCATTCGCTTCATCCCTTGAACTCGCCTTAATTTTGTTAACCATTGATGTGATGATCAGGTTTTATTTAAAAGTCTTGCTCAATGCTTTGCTGCCCATATTTGTCATGTGTCCCAGGTAGTCATTAACCTATTTCGTGTCAGCAAAGTTGCGAAAGATAGCAAGTGTAAATAAATATGGGATGAGAAGAGATCGTTAAGAAAATAATGCCTTTTAAAAACAAAAAGTATGGTGCTAAGTATGGGAGATCACAAAGGAGTGAAAGGATTCGGTAGATGAAATGTGTCTGTAGAGTGTTTTATCAGGATAAAAGGAAAGAGCCATTATATCTTTCCTCACAACGTTTTACATATTTTACATTTCACATATGTGTTAGGGGTTGGGAAACAGCTCGATGAAATGAAGATGGGCACATAGTAGTGAATTAACAGCCTCCAAAGAGGAGCTTGTTATTGTGTATTTGGTTTTTTTCCATTTACCAAATACTCGTTGATCTTGACTGTATGCCAAGAGGCTGGATATACCAGATGGACAGGATAGACATTGTTCCTGCCTCAGCAGAGACTGTATTTCAGGGGAGCACTCAGGCAGTGAGCAAGCAAACAAATAAATAACACAACTGCAGGTTGGGTGAGTACTATGACGCGTATGCACAGCCAGCTCTTGGAAATACCAACAGGGGCTGGCGGTGAACTGTGAACTATAGGTAAAATGGTATGCAAGGCCTTTCTGAAGAATTAACATTTAAGCTGAGACCTGAAAAATGAGGAGTCACCCACACGAATTGCCAGGGGCACTAAGTCAGGGAGAACAGAAAGTGCAAAAGACGCAAGTTGTAAAGGGGCTGGCGTGTTCTTGACATTGGCAGAAAGCTAGTGTGTCAAGAGCCCAGACCAAAAATGGGGTGATAAATGAAGGTTGAATGACAAATCTCAGGGCTCTTTGAAGATGCAGTATGTCTCTTTTGAATTTTAGAAGGGTTCCATTGTAAATGTAAGCCTGTATTTCCACATTTGCACCTTTCCTTATTTAAAATATGCCCTATCCGCGCTCCAATATAAGTGAAATTCAAAAAAAAAAAAGCAATATGCAAGAATGCATGCTATTATCCATTTTTATATGCATATAATATCCTGGAATGATATAAGAGAAACTGGTAACAGTGGGTCCCCCAGATAGGGAAACTTGGGGGGCTGTAAATGAGGATGGAAGAGCATTTATTGTTCATGCGATCATTTTGTATTGTATCAATTTTCTGTCATGTACTTGTATCACATTTAAGAAAAAAATAGTAAGTTATTTAAAATTTGAGATATTAACTACTTTTTTCTTGTTGTATTGGGGAGATTCAGTCCAAACTTACTTAACTTTGTTTTGACTTCCCATCGGTCTCTTTGAAGATAAAGGAACGTATTATAGACACAAGGCTTTCGATGAAATACAACAGATATAAACTCCCTTTTAATAAGACTACTCTTCTATTAGAAATGCTTTGGGATTATCGGTAATTTTACTGCTTTAAAAATACGTTTTGCTAATAAGCTTCCGAACATACTAGCTATTGTAGTAAATTCAGCAAAATCACTAGGTCTCCAGCTGTCTCACCTCTGAAATGAGGGAGTAAAGCCAGATGATTTACAGGTCCGTTGTGGTTCTAAATTGCTATGATTTTTGCAATGCATCCATCCACCGATTCCTCAAGGATTGAAAGATTCCTAAAATCTTTGTGTGGTAGGCATTGGGAAATCAGAGATGTGTTCTAGGGTAGAAAATGGCCTATATTTGACCAGTGCTTGTTGTTTACTTGTTCCATAGTTGTAGTATTTTGAGTGGACAGAGATTGATAGTCAGTCTAAGGGTCCATCTCCCAGCCTCCCAACCAACGTTACTGGAAGTGACGTGGGTCGTCAAATTCTAGGAATTACACCTCCCCTTCCCCTGTCCCCACTCTAACTGGCAGATGCGTGGATATAATGGCAGAAGCAAGAGCGACTATCTTAGATGGCAGGATGGAAGTGATATTTGGAGGAAAAAAGAGGTAAAGACAAAAGGAGCGTGGGTCCTGATTGTGGAGTTGCCATGTCAACTGTGAACTGCTTATGATCAGATGGATGAGAGAAAACCCATCTTGTTTAAGACACTTTTGTTTTGTTCATTTATTTCTTTTATTATAGCAACTTAACTGTATCTTAGCTAATACAAGGGTCCTGCACCACAGGAAAGAGGATTGTGTTAAAAAATACACACACACACACACACACACACTCACACACACACAGTGCCCAAAAAATGTATACACATTTTAAGAAAGGAAAAAACTGTATTAAAGTTGTAATAATATACACCAATTACAAAAGATGAATACAACTCATGTGTATACATATTTTTGGCACCTCCGGTATATACAGATAGATATATTATAAATGTACATATATCTATACAGAGATATATATACATATACATATAGAGCAGGGGGTGAGTTAACAAATGATTGCAGTGTTAATTGGCCCGTGCTTTAATAACAGTATAAAATGAGTATTCCAGGAAAGAAGGATCAACTCACTCTGCTTAAAGAAATCAAGAAAATGTTCACAGAAAAAAAAGTGACATTTAGCTGGGTCTTAAAGGACAAATGGTGTTTTTCTAGATATAAAAACATAAGGATATTCCTGGAAAAGAAAATCAAATGTAAAAATTCCCGAGTCGTGACAAGACCCGTCTCGCATTGAAAATATTGAAAAGCTCATCGTGACTGACAGTTGAGGTGTATAAGGGAGAAACGGGAACAGATGCTAAATTGGGTGAGATTCTAAAGGCAAGCAAGTTTGGCCTTTATCCTTTAGGTAAAGGGGAGCCAGCGAGATTCATAAACAGGAGAGTGACACCATCGTATTTGTTTCTCAGGAATGTAGCTCTGATGGCAATTTGAAAGACAGATGGATTGGAGTACGAAGAGCTACATGGGAACGACACTAATTTTAACTTCGTGGATAGTAACTTGAATAAGAAGACATATACATTTTTCATATTGGCTGATTAATTATTAAGAATATATAAGAAAACCCATTTTAACTATCTTGCTTATTCTGTATTTATAGATTAAAAACATGAGTGGGCCCCTACAAAATCTAGTAAAATTATTATTAACAGAAGTAATAAATCATCAATATTAACAGAAGCAATTAATTTATGTATGTTTTTATACACATACATATACATGTGCAGAGAGAGAGAAACAGAGAGAGAGTAATAGATAAATAGAATGTAAGCTTCACGTGCCTGCTTATATATGGATATCATTAATAACTGAATTTCCAGGAAAAATTTACATATGTTCTGATCTGTGTGTAGGTAGAAGGCAGAACCAACCTAATAATTGATCTGTCCTGTCAGATAAGCATTCCAAGAGAAGACCAATTACACTAAGACCAAATTATACTTTTCAATTACACAGGTGAATCAATCCAGCTCAACATGTCAAAGCATAAAAAAATGTTTTAGAAAAGACAGGCAACATACTAAATTTCCCTACCCATTACCTGGAAGTAAGTACTACTCGGAAGAGTAAAATGTCATTCTGTCAATATCTGTGAGCTTATGAAGGTTTCCCAACCCCATCCATCAAGATGCCTTCCACTTCACTCTCACACACTACCCAAAAATATATTACCTTGTGAATTATCTTTGAAATGCTTTTGAATTCAAGAAAGTAAGGCAATAATAAAATAACAACATCCAGAGACCCATCAGTGTTCCCAGAATACATAATTTCATCTTTCTCTTCCTGTGTTTTAGGTTTCCTTTCTAAATTAGGTTGTGTGACACGTAGGATGTGATTAATGCATCAAACTGTAATTCCCAAGCAAGTAGGATTAAAAAAAAAAAAAAGTGTCGATATAGTCATGTGGTTTGTGACTCAAAATTTGAGGAAGAGTATGGAGTGAAATGAAGCAAGAATAGTGATTTGGGGCCAACCATGCAGAGTGTTTAGACCAACTTAAGATTTTAGTCTTTATCCTGATGTAAGATGCCAGTGAAGGGTTTTAAGCAGAAGAATGTTATAATCAGATTTGCATTTCTTAAAAGAGCTCTCTGTCTCCAGTGAGGAAAATAAATTGCGTGACAATAAGTGAAGGAAGGACAGATAAAAAGCTACAACCACAACGGGGTAGGGAGAAAAATGTTGCTTCAGCTAGGTTGTGGTGAAAGCAGAGATGTGGACACATGCTGAAGGCATCCAGGAAGTAAGATTGACAGGACTTTGTAAGGGATTAGATGAGGGGCATAGGAAGAAGTTAAGGATAATAATAATATTGCACATTAGCATGTCAGTGTGCTATTCACAAAACTTTTTTGTATTCACTTCACTCAATTCTGACACTAATGAAGAAATGACAATTGTTATTACTCTCAGTTTTGCAGAGGAGTAAACAACACCTGAGAAAAGCTACAAGACCTAACCAAGGTCTTCTTAAGCAGCTCTTAAAATTGGGAGCCCGTACTTGAACTCAGGAATTCTCTCTTCGAGTTCAGGACACTTTCTATTGAAAACCCACCAATCTGCCCTTTTATGAGAAACTAGACCCTGACAAGGCCCTTGGATCACAACTGGTTCCTAATTTATCTACTCCCCTCTCACTTCTAATCTCCAATTGATTTGACAGGAACTTCAAAGCAAAGAAAGACAAGGCCACAGGCCACACACCATTCAAAAATGAGAGAAAAGCAAAGCAAAGAGAGAAAGAAAAACAGAAAACCCTTCTGCCCCACAATCAACCATAGAAGGAATCATAGTTAGACGTAAATTATACCTAATATCATATCTCACCAAAGTTGTGGAATGATTATAATAGAAGTGAATCCCTATCTAAGGCAGTGAGTTCAAATTCCAGTGACCCAAATCGTTAGTCTCAGGCATAGGAGCCAAAGAGTTTCTTACACAGTAAACAATGCTAAACACTTTAAGCCTTTCTACTGTTAGTATAATTGTTAAGAAGTATTCTTGAGACAGTGAATGCCATGAGAGCAAATTGATCGACCTGGAGCTGGCCTGATAGACTTGAGATGAAAAAGTATCTACCTTTAAACCTGGGTACACAGTTACAATGCCTCTATATTGTCTTATATGGAATAATAGGAATAAATTTAAACTTATGATCAAGATGAGAAGGAAGCAGTTACCTGGGATAATTTCAGTAATTCTGGAAATTTGCCCATCTAATAAACTTATGACCTAAATTAAGAAATAAAATATTACCAGTGTGGTTGAAGCTACTAGTAAATTCCTCCCTGATTTGATCCGCCTGTCACCAGAGATAACCTCTCTCTTGAATTTGTTGTTTATCATTCTCTTTCTTTTCTATATTCATACCACCTATGTATGTATTCCTAAACAATGTTATTTTTACTTTTCTGCATTTTGCTTTCCAAATTCTATAGAATGGGCAGAGTTTTCTGTGATATTCTTTCAGAAGTCAAAACTTCTAGTTCAAAAATATTTTATTTGTCTATTTTAAAATGTAAACCATTGGCAAACTTCAGCACGGGCTGACTTCATTATGGTTGCATGTTACTTGCAAAGAACTTCAGAACAGACCCTAACAAACCCGTGTTCTGTAACGCTGGCCTTGAGAATCCACCAACCTAAAAGAATAAGACGACCGGAAGAATGATGGTGATGGCTAAGAAACATGTCTCATCCAGCCAGAAAGAAGCCCGCCTGCCTGGTCCCCCATCAGGTAGAGGCCATGGTCTGGTTGTCCCATCATCACCTTGGCTCCTGGCGGATGAAGGACTGTACTCAGTCTTCATCAAGAAGTGTAGGAAACTGTCTTCAAAGGGACCTACCCTCTGAAAGCCTGAGCGGAGACTGGGAGAAGCAACACAAGTGGTCCGCCTTCCTAAAGGCCCCGGGAGCTATCCTTGGTGCTGTCCAGCGTCAACCCTTCTAACACAGACTTTGGGCTGTTCAGTGCCAGTGAAACTTCACTATTGAACTGGCATAGATTAAACCTCACCTGGTCCAGCTGCTGGCTGGCTCTGACCAACCCCTAGCTTCAGTTCTGCAGGGGACTGTGCTGTGGTCGGAGCCCAGTGTCTCTCCCTCCCACCTTGTTGGTACCAGGTCCCTCTTTGAGCACCACCACCGCAACCACCCATCAATACTACAACAAAGCTTAAAGGCTTACTGTTTCCAGGGACTAGCTAATTATTTGGATTAGCATCTTACCCTGATCTGCTAAAAATAAAAATTAAAATTAAAAAATCCTGTATACTATTCATCTTACAGATGAAGAAGCTGGCCATAGAACAGATAAACTCAAAAGTTACACATCGAATAAGAGGCAAGATGTGGCAGAATGTTTGCCTGACTTCAAAGCTGTAAGCCTGTCTCTGCTTCTTTCTCTGTAAACTGCCTGACCTGTACGTCTTTCTAGAACCCCTGAAACCCCTACCCATTCTTGGTACAAGGCTAATTTAGGCCTGAATTGTACTATAACACCATTTAAATATACCTTTCTTGACAAAAGAGCTAGCACATATTGAGTATTTTATATTTGCCAGGCGCTATTGGAAGCATTTGCATGTAATCCTCACAATGGTCTTATGAAAGGGGATTGTATACTTTCCCCAATTTTACAGATCAGAAAATTCAAGCACAGAGAGAGGCTGTCAGATGGCAGGATTTGAACCTAAGCTTTTATCTCCAGAGCCCACCTTCTTTAATAGTGTGTTGCCCAGCTTTTCTTTGTCTTTCAGCGTTATCTTCAGTTAATGTTTCATGCAGGCTTCTTCTTAAGTACTTCTAATTTTATTATTTTTTTAAATAACAGTGTCATGTTATCACAATAACATAGCTTTTTAAATTAACTTGGGAAGTAAAATAGCATGATCAATTTTCCTAATGGCCTTTTAAACTAAAAATTAATTATTAAATAAAGTATTTTAATATTATAAATTAACATAAGGCAAGATGGTGAAACATCCAACCTCTGATGGTTAAAAGTGAATTGAAATGTTGTTAAGAATCAGATACGGATACACATGGAAAAATAGGAATGACAAATAATGTCCCGTTTGAAGGTGTTTTACATACTCTTTCTGATAGTTTTCCTTTTATTTAAAATTTTTTTATATTCTTTTTAATGACTTTGGAATGAATTAGGAAATGTCAGGCTTTTAAAAATCAATTCAAACAGAATGTCAAGCCAGTAGGCTTTAGTCAGGGCTGTGGGAGCCCATAAGCTTGTTTCCTCTGTCTCCCTCACTGTTTAAAATCCTCAGTCCCTGCCATTTCTGGTCTCAGCTTTCACAACACTACAGGCAGCTGAATGAAAGGGCAGATACTTCCTCTGAAATTCCAGTTATTTCAGCTCCAAAACCAGCTGAAAAGGATGCTCTCCTCAGAGACAGAAACGCATTTCCTCCATGATGCACCTGAAATGGCCTCAGGTTGTAGCCAGGAAGGAGTTTAGCACCTGAACCTAAGTAACGCTCTTTTTTTCTTTTTGCTTTTTTTAAATCCAAGTGCACCACTCACATTTCATATTGCCTGCAGCACAGTTTATTTAAAACAATATGGTATATCAGAGAAGGTAAATAATAGTAATTAATAATAACAATAATTAGTAATAATAGAATAACAGTATGCTCATAAATAATATGGGAAACCGCCAGGACTTTCATGAAATGGGATTTCAATATACATATTTCTTGTATAACTTTGTGCATGACTTTATTTCTGTGGTTTGCACTTCACTGCTCTGTTCTGTCACTCTACCAATAAGCCTATACTTCATACAGAGCAAAATATTCTCACAAACCCTTTACTTGACAAAAAAACAAACAAACAAACAAACAAAAAAAACAAAAAGAGGAGCAGTGTGGTTTAAAAGACTGAGTACTGATCAGAAGTCCAAAGATTAGAACTTGATTCCCAGTCCCACCCTTTTCTGGATTCCAGGTGTTGGGTGAGTTGCACTTACGATCTAAAATTCAGTTTTCACACTGTTGGGACACTTCCATCCACATCCGTAAGATCTTGTGGTAACTAATTGAGCTAATTCATGAGAAAAATTGCTGTGCATAAAAAGAATTTTTTTTTACAACGAAAGGCTCTGAACTCTACAAATAAATGAATAGTTTTACTTTTTTTACTTTATAAATTTACCAATTTTCACTTTTCCTTAATGTACTCCATAAATTAGTTCATTGCTGTCATTTCTTTATAGTTTATTGCCATTTAAAGCAATCTGAAAACCATGAAGATCCCTAGACTTTCTTTAGACTTGTTGTATTTTAGGAGTGATAAAAACTAAAAAGTATATGCTTAAGCTTCAATTATGCCTTACTTTTTCTTCAATGAATTATAATTTCACTTTTAAATACTGGTATATTTTTGTACCGAAAAAACTAGTCAAGTGAAAATGCAAAAAACATGTGAACTGACGTTGTTTCCTCAAAAATAAGACCTAGCCGGACAATCAGCTCTAATGCGTTTCTTGGAGCAAAAATGAATATAGGACCCGGTCTTATATTATAGTAAAATAAGACCGGATTATATATTCATTTTTGCTCCAAAAGACGCATTAGAGCTGATTGTCCGGCTAGGTCTTATTTTCAGGGAAACAGGGTTTTAATCATACTATATCTTATCTGTTTGACTGTGGATGTCAATCTAATTTAGAAAATCATTATCTGACCTGTTCTGCCTTACCAATAATTCTGGCTTTTAAATAATTTAGACTTCGTGCATTTTCTGATAAACTTTTAGATCCATGCCTCCACAACTGAACTGATATTATTTAAATCGTAGTGTATGTTTGAATTGAGAAATTAATTTTAATTAATTTTTTAATGTATTTTAATTAAACTTTTAATGCTGTTGGGACATATTTTCCTAATATCTTTTCTATAACTAATAATAAATAAAAACACATGGAACCTGTGCAGCATGTTAAGAATATAAGTAAGTTCTGAGTACACATTATCCACGTGCTGCATTACAGTTGTAAATCAAGGTTTCACGTGGTGCCCAAATCGACCTTCCACATCCCAGTTTTCCTGCCGGAATGAGGCGAGAGTCAGTCAGTAAATATCTGTGGTCAACCTCAGATTTGCCTCACTGGGAGTTCACATGTATTTTTAACTGCCTTCAATTGTTAATGTATTCCTCCAATGAGATGTATCACCTTGAAGAATGACTTCTTGCCCTCTGGGAATAGGCCAAACAAGTATTTCATTCACTATGATAATCACTTCTACCTTCAGCAACATATAAACCCAAATTTAATAGGCACTGGTGATTAGGCTTTAAGTCAGAGAGTCATCACTGTCCGCTGAGAAAAATAATAAGAAAAAATACAAATGATAACGAATTTACCTTCAGGAGGGCCTTGTTAGACATAATGGGACCATAACTATCTCAGGAGATGGTGAATAAATATTTTTTCCTTCTCATTATAGACATTTTTTGAGCCACCAATTTTCAGTGATAAGAAAGATTTCCTTTAACTTGTGCTAAAGATATCTTAGGTCATTTGTTTTGTCCACTTAGTGTATAATAGCCTCGAATGAAAAAAGGACCACTTACCATAAAACATTTATTTAAATCTCTTAAAATGCTTAAAACCATCTAGAGCCATTCAAAGAGATAGATAAATTTAATCTTATCCAAACCTTCCACTGTCAAAATTATGTAAGGCTTTTCCCCAACTGAAACTTTGCATTGAAATCAAAAAGAATTGTACAGGACATTATGGAAAATAACAAATCAACCCTTAAATCAGCAGCTGAGGTTGTGGACAGTAAATGATACAGTGGTTCCACTTTCTTGGAACTGAGCAGCCAAAGAAAATGAAGAAAGATGCTACTGACAGGGCAAGGAGATGGGAGCGGGCTAGCATTATGAGTGATATGTTAAGTGATTGGCTCAGATGGAATCATGGGATTCTGCTGCCTTTTGCAGAAGCTGATTTTCATTCTTATTGTTCACCTCCTAAGACTCCAACATATGGGAGAGGAAAGGGAGAGGCGAAGCTGTCTGTCCACGCAGTCCCTGCCCACATACATATTCAGAAAGATTCTGAATATTTGCTCAGAGACTGAGAGGGGTGGGAGTAAATACCTAATGCCAAAAAATATATATCTTGCCAGCATGGTTTATTAGTTTTAATATTCATGTATGCTCTCTGCATCCTTCCCTGTGAATTGAAGTGCCCTATTCCTTTTTATTTGATGAAACCAAAGACATATATATTCCTAACTCCAAAATAAGTGAAATAATAATTCAGTACTCTATAATATTATATTGAAGATAATACTGAAGATGTGTTATGGGCTGTTTTGATGTGCTTAGAGATGCATTCTATATATTTCTTTCTTCAAACCAGTGGACACTGCTTGATTCATTTGGTCTGCCTGATGTGGTAGGGTGGGGTGGGGGGTGTGTGTGTGTGTGTGTGTGTGTGTGTGTGTGTGTGTGTGTTGGCAGGTAAGGGGGAGGCGTGGTAAAGATGGACCAGCAATCAGAAAAAAATGATTGTAACATGATGCAGTATATCTGAAATGCATGCGTGAAATTACATACAATGCTTATATCAAAGGGTTCATTTACTAAGATATCCTTTAAAGTAATTTCATTGCTACAAAAGTATAATTAACTCAGAGCTTCTTTAAATGCCAATTCTTTTGTGCACCAGTGCTCAAATTTATAATTTTTGTTATGAATTTCCAAAAAATAATCAATATAACCAACACTAAATTTTATTTTTTAATCCAAATAAGCAGCCTGTCTATATAAGGATGATTTTTTCCCCCCAGAGGGAAAATATAACAATAAGCATCACTAATCAAAAAAAAAAAAAAAGAATCAGAACAATTCAAAGCATGATATTATTGGCTTAGCACTTCCTGTGTATAGACATGGATAGCCATGCTAATTGGAGAGAGGAAATATCTGGCAAGTATGCAATGATCAGTTAATTCATTTACCAAATCTTAAACAACAAGCCATCTTATTTTAAATAAACAATTCAGAAATTACCTTAGGAGTGGCATGAATAGGTTTTGTAATCAACCAATAACACAAACCTGAAAACTAATTTTTACCTGAGCATGGGCAAAATTCTAGCTATAAAATTGCCTTTAAAATTTGGATAAAAAGCAAAAGGAGTGCGATTTAAGGGAGATAAAAAAACGAGCAATCAGCGGACTGCTATAATTACTATGCCTTCTAAATTGATGGTAGAGTTATACACTTGTTAAAATTAGGGGACCCCACAGATTTCATTTTCTGAGGTATAGCCCAGCAGGCATGTTTGGTGAAAGGGGTGCCTGTGACCCCCCCACCACCACCACTCAGCTCACCCCCTGAGGGGAAACACCACGTGCATTCAAATCAAATGGTTTCCTATCAATTTCTGACCCAAGCCTGTCAGTCATCTACTTCCTATTTAGACATGTTAAAACAGAATTTGTTGTTTATTTGTCTTTCATTGAAGTGAGTCTGTTTTCTCATATTGAATTTGTATCCAAACCCCAGGTTGTCAATACTGCTTAGCGAGGGCTTCTGTTTGTTTTGTTTTACTCTGCATGTAATTCAGAAAAATGGTATCGTTCATGCCAATTTCAACCCTTGTATAACTTCACGGTCATTGTCTTAATTCATTGTTTAAAGTCACTAGTGCTAATGGCACAAGCTAAAAACCACATTTCTTTCAATGAAAGCTCTTTTGTCAAATTCACAATTTATTAATAGACTAGAGAGCCACAACCCATTCTGAGTCCCCACATGGCTAGATAGGAAATAAAAAGGTATCTACCTTTAAGAATCAAAAGCGCAGGCAGCATTTTTAATTTAATTATTTTCTATGTGATTTAAAGCATATCTGGTCTCCTTAGAGGAAAATCCAGTGACGTGATGTCACATATTGGACCAGGTTGTCATCATTTTTCTTGGTAGAAGGAAAAAAAAAAAAAAAGGTGTGTGTGTGTGTGTGTGTGTGTGTCCGTGTGTGTATTTACTCCTGTGCTCACAACCTCTAAGTTAGTTTACTTGTGTTTAAGACTAAATGTAAGTGTTAAGCATTCCATAAAACAAGAACTGCTATGTTTGATATGCACCTCAAAAGCCTAAAAGGCCAAAGAAAGCCCGTCCTTAATTATTGAAGAAGTGTCTGCAAAGGAAACATGAGCAAATAGCATTCATGCTTTCATCCCCGGTAACCTTTTATTGTCCTTCTCTTCAGATGGCCAAGTCAGTATATTTAATAAAGGCTGCAGCAACCATCAGAGAAGGCAGGGCTCTAATAAATGGTCCTGATTAAGGGCCCTGACAGGGTATGAACTTTGCATACATTTTCGTATGGTGTCAGGCTAGGATACTGATTGAAAACTCATTAACATAATCACACATTTAGAGGAAATGCTGTAATGTATCAAAAACATTTCCCTTCGTGTAATAATTTTAAGGACATTAAAATGCAAATGATAATAAGGAGCTGTGTTTAGCAATGTCCTGAAAGCCTGATTATTCAGATATTTAGTGTGAAGTACGGAGCTGCCTTCACTGTGGCAGCTGCATGAATGCAAAACCTGAACCTAGATATGGCCTCGAAAGTCTCCCATGATCTTACCAACTATTTCTCCAGGTCACAGACACACGACATGAAACAAGAAAATGTGGCTCCATTATGACAGAGATAGACTGAAAAATAATTGTAATCATTGCATTTCATAAAACTGAATGCAAGCTGCCAGGATCCTGTTTCTCCGCTGTTTCAAAAGATGCTGAAACACAGATACCATGTTTGGTTTTAGTGTGACCGTGCTTTGAAAATACGCTGCGGTATTTCCAGGGTCCCTCTGCCTGCTTTTATGAACATGTGTGTAAAGCAGCAGAGACTGTCCTAGGTCACAGCAGTGCCATGCAGCTCTTAATGCTAACTCTTAACAATAAGAGAAACCCTGCCCTCCCCCCACACACAAATAGCCATAATTATGTAAAGAATGACTGCTTCAGACTGATGATTTTCAATATGCTCAAGTCTAGCATACTGGTAGGAGAGGCCAGAAAGGTCAACAGTAATTCATAACTGCTGTAAAATTGGGTAGCATCCCAGGCCCTCTGCAGGATGCTGACATTATCATGCGTCTTCTGCTGGTTTGTATATGTAAATTTGTGATAGGAAGTACACTGCTTTTACCGTATCACATGCAGACCATCAATCAGGCAGTGGAATACATCAGAGTGTTTTCATTATGCCTAGTTATTTACTGCATCCGAAGAAATTACCCTGGCAGGCCAAGCGGCCTTCTCTAGGTAGCACTATACGGCCAACCAGGTTTCAGCTCAGGAGTCTTGTAAACATTACAGGATTAATCTCGCAATCACAATCATCAATCTTTCGTAGTCCTGCCTGGGTGCAACTGTGGAGATTGGTAACCAGGCCAGGTGGATTTAAATTTAACCCTGAACATCAAACACCGGATGTCAGACCTAAGCTGCGTGTTGCAAAACACCTGTGTTTTTTCAGTGTGGGTTGAAGACAGTAGATGAAAGTGGACAATGAGTACTTTCCAATCGTATTTAATTCGTCACTTTCATTTTCAGTGCATGCCCGGGAAATCAGAAGTTTCTTTTTTGTGAAAACACTTTTCTTGTTGTTGTTAACATCAGCGCTAAGTGGAAAATGAGGGACGGCTTTTTAACTGTATAAACAAACGTCCTGGATGGTAATATAAACACAGTAGGAGGCCCCACAGAGCTGTAAGATGGACGTTGACCTGAGATTGGAGGAGCCTGCCCGTACTCCTTTGGCACTGGGCCAGAGCAAGTTCAAGCCTGGGGAGTCATAGAGTCCCCCCCCATCCCAGAGAGCATTAACTGCGTCTTGCTGACTCATAAAATGACACTGGCATTGAAACAACGGCTGGCTTACCCGCCTGCCATAGGAAAAAGACTGTCTCCCCCTTTCTTCCCTCCCAGTGAAAGAAGAGAGATGCACGAGACAGATGGGCAAAATGAACATTCTATCATTTTAAGTTTCGCAACGGCACGGAACATAGCCAATTCTATTTAGATAATGCGAAAGATAATGTACATTCATTTTTGAAAGTCAGGTGAAAACCACGATGATAATGATCATTTTTCCATAGTCAAGAAACAATAAATATATAATGAGCCGGCCACGTACAGACTGCCTGGCAGTTTAATTTGAACTGTGACCTTTTATTATTATTTTTTGTCCAAAGCACTTTTTTGCTGAACACATAGCACAGGGTCAATTCTTGCTTCTTTCCTCTCTCAATATCTTGCTGGCTCCCATCTTTGAATACAAGATGTAGGACCCGTAAAGATAGGTCTTTCCCTTTCTTCCAATATGATTTTTAAATTTAGCGATTTCTGTTCATCCTATATGTAAAAAGTAGATATTCTTCTATATGCTTTAATCTCTGGCTGATTTAATCAACCTTATAGGTACTTTGCAAGAATTGTATGACAACAGTAAAAAAAAAAAAAAAAAAAAAAAAAAAAGAAAGAAAAGAAAAAAAAAAGGAAATGGTGTCATACATTGAGAATTCCATAAGAGCTATTCATCCCTATCGAAGTGACTATTTCATATGACTTTCTTGATCATATGAAGTTTAGCTTTAAAAAATACTGAAAAGAATCATGAATAAAATTATTTTCCCCAATAACTCATATGACAACAAAAGAGAAATTCATCTCAAAGAGATTGCAATGACTGGGATGTGAAGTCTCCGTGCTCCTGTTTTCTTTCTCATTGTTTTTTGTTTGTTTGTTTTTGTTGTTGTTGTTTGTTTTTTTTTTTTTCTGGTTTTGCTCCTATGGATGGTACTGGGACTTTTTGTTGTCAACATTGTTGCTGATTTTTGTTGTAAGTCCTCCTGAGAGTAATTGGCCTTAAGGTAGTTAATGTCGTGATGCTGTGTTTCTGTTTATCAAATTGTCAATCCACAAATCCTCCTTAAGATTTGGGTTTCTGTGTGTGGGGTTCCAGGCACACGTGCATGATGAATCTGTAGAATTTCACACTACGTGGAATGGCTCACATGGTTCTGGCTCTTACAGTTTTTATCATCAAATACCCATTCTGCTCCCTTGTTCTTCAAGAGCACGATGTGTTACATGAAAGTGATTATTTTGAAAAATCCTTATAAGACATCTCTGGTCAGCAGAACTGCTCAGAACAGGGAGGCTGGAAATAAACTTGATGGTGTGTGCATCACCATTGCCTAAGTTTGAGCGATTTCTGGGACTACTTGCTTGAGTGTTTAGAATGTCCTGCCAGATTTTACTCTTTGCTGATGATTTGAAACATTAAATTACTAGATATACATGGTGAAGAGGCTGGGGCCATCAAAAGGCTAGTGCAGCGATCGATGGATGGGTAGATAAGAGACATCCAGTCCCCTGAGGAAGGCAGGGGCAGTGGTGACCTTGCTCAGCGCAAGCTCCAGCAGGGAGACCTCGGACCTTAGGGTCAAGAAGTGTGGACTTGATTCTCAGCTCTGCTGCTTCCCAATGCACAACCTCAGACAAATCACTTGACTCTATTACTCTCACTTCTCACTTTTCATTAATTTTACTCAACAAACATCCACCAGGCTCCTCGGCACTCTTCTAGGTACTAAACAATGAGCTGAGAGGACAACGTTAAATACCCATGGTCCTCATCTTCAAAGAGTGATAGCAGCTAGCGTGTGTGTGAGTGTGTAAATGCTTTACACACTCATCACGTTTTATCCGTGGAGCATTTCCCCTGCATGCAAAGGATGGTACTCCACCTTCAAGAGGTTAACTAAAGTAGCAGGAGAGGCAAGATCTGAACACAGGTGCATCTGATGCTGAACTTCCCCCCCAGGGTTTCATAGGCAGGATTTCTGGAAGAACTTCAACGTTTTACAAAAATTTTAGTGAAGATCAAATGAGAAAAAGTATGGAACAGTGACATGAACTGTAACGTACTATACAGAATACCTGTTGTCATTACCATTAACGTAAACATAACAGATTTTTTTTTTCTCGTATCTCTTTCAGCCTTAATAATCCCCTTTCAGATAATTTGGACCATCCCATGTAAATGCCACCCACAGACAAAAAAGAAAATTCTATCTATATAAACGGAAACCCTCTCGATCAGTGTTTCCAAGCCAGTTATACATGGCTCCTTAGTGAATATTAAACAAATACAAACCCAAGTAAGACATTTTGCTACATATGAAGAATCTCTGAAAAGCACACATCTACTGTTTACTTTAGATCCAGAACACCTGTAATAATTCCTTAGGCATTTTAGGGTTAATATAGCAGGTGCTATATTCATATCTACTATATGAATATAGCAGCTCGTCCAGATCTCATAAATGTAAAATGTTCTTCATTCAACCAGAATCTCTAATTTAATATCGATGCCATTTAACACAGAATTTGCCTCTTACGCACAACGTTTACACTTTTATCCCCGACCTGGGCTTGAAAACCAAAATATAAATGATTAAGGAAACAAAATGAAAATAGCTTTACCTACTTTATATCATTCCTACCATTTGCATTCTGTGTGCCTGTAATAGAACAATGTGATTTTATGAACAAGGCAATAGAGTAAGAATAAAAAGAAATCATTACCTTTGTTGTTAATACAACTACAAATTTATATTTCAATTTGAAGGAAGTATTTTCAAATTTCAGTGTCTCGTTTTTCATTTCCTCACATATGATTAGTACATGTATTTACCTAAAGTTCTTTATATAAGGAAACACATTAAATGAAGGAATTTTTTATTTAGATGTTAATATTAACAATGTAACTAGTTAAAAGAAGAAAATTAAGCACATAATAGTTTTTTTACTTGCTATTTGAGATCCATTGTCACAAGATAAAGTTTGATTATTGGGATCTTGTTAAAGGACCTCATTAAAGATTTAAGGATGAGAAATTCCTTTCTTGGCATACCTCTTTCGAAATTAAAGGAAAATATTTTCACTGAGAAAAGAAAAGAAATGTTGACTCTTGAAAAAGATCGAGAGGAATTTAACAGTTGCTAAAAGCATGAAGGAATAAATGTACCAGATTTTTTTAATGGCCTAATCAGGTTTACATCTAAAAAGTATCTTTCTTAAAGAAATACTTTTATATGAAAAACATTCTTCCAGTTAGCATCATTTAAACTTTTGTTTCTTCCAAATCTTCCACATCATCAACATTATAATAAATTGTACACAAATACTGATTTAAAATTTTAACGCTTATATTCTTGCCGATATAAACATGTGAGATTGGCCTTTGTATGTATAGTGTTGAAAAATGTGGGATCAAGAGAGTTTCCTATAGTACAAATTGGAAATTTCCTTACTGATGAACAGGATATTTATAAATGTCTTCCTTGAATTAATTCAGCTTAGTAACAATATCCCTTATTTTTTAGAAGCTGTTATTGCAGATTTTTCTCTGTATATTTTATAGCACCAAATATGTTTAAATACTTACCATGTACCATTACATTTCTTTCTTTCTTTTTTTTTTTTTTTTTTTTTTGCAATGCAGAGTACTTTGCAAATTAAAGATTTGGTATTTCTTATATGCTATTGTTCTTGCTTTCAAACACAACACCAGTATAGATATATTAGAAGTAAAGTAATGACCTTTCCAAGATTGCATCATTCTAATTTAGGGACAAACACATGAGACTTTCTCTAACATACTTGAACAGACATCATTTTTAGGTTTATTAAGGAATAATTGGATTATGATTTGAGCTGATAATAATTAATGACATTTATAAATGAGTCTATGGAACCTACTCAATTCATTTGGAGAGTTTCTATCAAATTAGAGATCTTCCTGTTCAGGTAACAACAACAAATAGAATATTATCTTACGTGAATGATACTACCCATTCTCTAATAGAGTGATGGCCAAAGAAAAGTGGTTAATTCAGGCTCTTTGAACTTAGTTATAATCAGGTACAGCCTACAGCCATTTATGTGTAAATTTACTCAAATGATTACATCAGATACCTCAAAAACAAACAAAACCAATAAATTTGCAACAGCTTTGCAGTTTGTGTGGGGTTTTATTACATAGCAAATATTTAATTTCAGTATCTGTCAAATTTAAAAATACACATGCACACTTCTTTACTATTGAAAATTAGCAATTCAATATGAATGTGTTAGTTTCACAGTGTGTCTTTCTGGAAAAAAGAAAATGTTAAAACATGGCAAAATTCTATCAGGTAAAATTTATGAAAATTTACAGATTACCTAAAATGCTAGAAGTTAATTACAGTCTGCTTTCCCCGGCATGTCAGCTTGATTAAATTTGGAGTTTGGAGATGAATTGGCCCAAATTCATTAGTGTTCCCTGGGTGCAGATGTTTGTCAAGGTCAAGCAAAACCCATTGACTGAAATGTTAGCAGAGGGGGGGAAGGGATTCCAAAGAAGGTAGACTCTTAAAAGGTCTGGGGTTGCAGCAAGAAACTTTGATACTTTTTAACTTAATAAATCTTGACAGCCTAATCATGGCTAAGCCTTTGCAGTGTTATTGGTGCAGATGGCAAAGCTAGACATATTTAAAGAGATCTCAGCAGCTAGTAGGACGGGAGCGCTGAATCCAAACGTAGTGTTGGGCTGTAGGAGAAAAAGAAAGAAGGCTAAAGAGCTACACAGCATTTCCATCTCCTGACATCTCCAGCAGCCTCAGATACAAAATGCGATAAGGCTCCTGCTGAGCTAATAAACCCAACAAATGTCTGTGTCCGTGAAGTAGATGAAGTGGGATCAAGTGCAGGGGGTTGCTGTATGAAAATAAGCCAGCGCCCAGGGGATAATGGCACTAGAGAAAGCTCCAAGGTCAGGCTGATGACAGAGACACCAGTTAAGTAGAGACCCCGTCAGTAAGAAAGGTTTGCCTCCTGGATCCCAGACAGGACCATTAAAATAGAGTGAACTATCCATTTAAAAGGGGGAAGAGAAGAAGAAAAAGAGGAAAACAAAAACCCACTCTAAGGATTTTCTTATTTTAGTTTATTGCCCCCCCACACACACACACACATATGTCTGCTGCATCTTTTTGTTTATGCACAGACTACCTACCCAGAGCAGAAACTAGAATACTGGGCAGGGAGTGGGGAATTGAGACTGCGCAAGCACAGGTAGTGCTGCTAAATGTGTTGGTTCTGCTCTGTGATTTTAGTGGGTTGACGATGTACGCTGAGCGTGATTATTTTAACCCCATACTGCCTATTAAGAGGGACAGAGAAAAGATCACTGCTTCATTCTCCACAAAGTCTCCAAGGGAAAAGGATTGCTAGGTGAAAGATTCTTCCTCAGCTTTTCCATGTCTCTGTTTCCTTTTAGATAAAGCACCGATTCATTCTTATTGGGAAGTAATTTATTTTTTAGGAAAAGAAAGCATCGGTTGCAGTTGAAATTATATGAAATTATATGATTTGGAACGGTAGACCAGGAACAGGTACCGTAAAAGGCAGCCCACCCGCTTGGCTTCTGGCAACAGCATACATACTGTGTCTGTCTAGGATGATGAACCTCCTAGTTTTTCCAAAACTATCCTGGTTTGAGCGCTTGGAAAGTCCAGCGTCCCACAAACCCTCTTAGCAGTCACTGCAGTATCATAAGTCAATCAGGATTTCTGAGGCAAAGCTAGAGCCAATTGTACAGTGAGTCTGGCTGGGTCTAGAAGGCAAAGTGTGTAGAGAAAGGGATTGATTAGTCATTAGACAAACAAGCCGGATGATGCAGAGCCAGCACCACTCACTCATAGGACACTAAATCATCCAGACTGGTTGTCACTTGGATCTGATTAGCTTTGTCATTCCCAACTCTTCCCATTGCATCTTGAAGCCACGACCTCTTACTTAAACACACACAGAGACACATACACAAATGAAGTGAAGAATAACTAAAATGACATCTATGAACTCTATAAGCTGTAATTCTTTATTATTTTTCCTAATGGGTCACATGATCCGCAGTGACCTTAAAACCCACCCTGGAATGTCCACATAGCTGCTCATTCATTCTGCTCAGGCCAACGGAAACACACGCAGATTAGAACAATGAAAATGCTCTTCTTCAGGTTAATGAAAATGAAAACTAGCATATTGAAATAATACTTAAGGATCTCCCTTTTCAGCTTTAGGAATGGTTTTGCATAGTCTTCAAGGTTTTTTTTTTTTTTTTTTTTTTTTTCACTTGCGTAATAATTAGACTATGCTTGAAATTTCAAGAGTATGTCAAATTGCTACATTAATGCTTCACAGGTCATGTCAATTTCATAATATCTGTGAAGTCTTGTTAAAAAGGTGAAAAAACGTTTAAACACCATGTGAGGTAGTTCATTAAACATGTAAGAAAGCTTTGAAATTCTGACAGCATTAGCATGAAAGATCAGACAGGCTACATACACCTCTAGTTTTTTTTTTGTTTTTTTTTTTAAAGTCCATCTTTAGTTTTAATTCCATATGCATGCAAATACAATCCGAGTGCTACCTCATAATCCTGTTTTGGGGGTATAGTCCTGAAATAGCATGCCATTGGTGTTGGAAATATAAACTGTATGACTGAGATCATTCTGATGACGGTGATGAGCCGATGATGAGCTGCCAATAGTTCCTTTGAACAGTTGTGGTGATGTTTCTCCAGCTATAATTAACATCTCTTCGAACATCTTCTCTGTGGAAGATCAAAAGAGGTAACTATTCCATTCACCTTTTCTCGTTAGTTTCTTCCCTAAAGAAAAGAATAAGTGAATGAACTAATCAGAAACAGTTTTGGAAACATGGAGGAAAAACAGAGGGTTGCTAGAGGGGCGGGGGGGTGTGGGGATAAGGGGAAGGTGAGAGGTTTTGGGAACGTACAGAGGGATAGTGGATGGGGGGAGGGGGGTTCACACAGTGTGAGGGATACAAATGATAAACGTCTAAGTTTTGCTTTGTCTTGTGCACCTGAAACTAATTAAAAAAATAAATAAATAAATAAATAATAATAAAAAAAAAAGTTAAACATCAATGAAACTGATTTCCAATCCGATGAGAAACATGTTCAAGTAAATATTAATCTTCAAAACTGATGGCTGCCATTCAAAAGAAAGGAGCTTTCACTTCCAATTGCTCTTGCTGAAGAAGAGCTTCCTGTATTAGTGTAACATTGACTGGAGGATCTGTCAGCTTCCTTCCAGCTGTATGATGTCACAACATCAGGCCATCCGTGCAGTTTGTCCGTGAAAGTATGAAAGCTCTGCCCATAAGTGTTAGGTGTAGAACCCTTAACCGTCTTCTTGACGTCCTTAGACTTTCCCCTAACTCATTCTGTGCAAAACAGTTTTTGGTTTAAGGAAAACCAAGGAAGTAGTAACTTTTACCTGGCACAAAGGGAGATTAGTGCTGACATTGCCACCAGTAATACTAAGGAAGATAAAGAGAGACTTTAATAATTCAAGTGTTTAATAAGTAGAAAGCACCATGCAGATAGTACTATTAGCTTTGTTCAAAGAGATGCTATGGGTGAAAGTGATAAGCAAACGTAATAACATGAATATTTTGTTTGGTACACAGATCAGGGACAATATATAGTATTTAGAGTGTATAGCAAGTACACAGACTTTTCTGATGTAATTTCCGGCTAGAAATCTGTATTCATCTTATAGCTAAAATTGATTGAAGGTCTTCTTGTTTAAACACATAGTTTACAGACAACAATTATAAGTATTATTAGTTGGGGTTTTACAGATAAATATGAAATGAAACATTAAGTTGACTTCATTTCAAGACAATACGGACAAGCATATAGAGCTCATTATTTCATCAATTTTATTAAGTTGAAATCTACAGTCTTAAAAACTTAGGTTTCTCTTCCAGTGTATTTTGTCCATACAAAAGCTATGGGGAATATGTAATTAAATTGATATTGCAAGAAATCTGGAAATTATATAGAAGGAGGGTGCTCAGGACTTATATAATACAGTCATGAGCTGCTTAACAGCAGGGACATGGTCTGAGAAATGCGTCGTTAGGCGATTTCATCGTCGTCATGCGATCATAGAGGGTGCTTACACAAAGCTACATGGGACAGCCTATACACACCCAGTCTGTGGGGTGCAGCCTATTGCTCCGTAAGGGAGGAAAAATAATTTTCCCTGTACCTCTCTGCGTTCTTGATTGGAGACATCTCTGTAATACAAGATAGATTATTAGGAGAAAAACAAACAAAAGTTTATTAACGTGTATACCTCCTGGATACCAGGGAGAGAGCAGGAAAACGGAGTAACTCTCCAAAATGGCTGAAGCCACCACATTAAATACCATCTTCAGCTGTAGACAAAGGGAGATATGGGGGGAGTCAGTTATGGGAGGTGACCAGAAAAAGCACAGTAAACAAGAGCAGTTTGTTATGCAGATTTAAGTCCTTGCCTTCTGCACTGATAAGAGTTTCTAGAGATAAGGTCACCCCCTGTTGCTGGTACGGCTAGAGAGACACCCTTACAAATGGACATTTCCCTTAAATATAAATATGTTTTACAAAGGGTAACTTGTACTTGGTTTTCAGAGTTTCTCCCTTGTATGCTGTTTCTTAAAATTCACTAGCCTAAAATAATCCTTGTGCCCAAGAGACACACGTTGGGATGACAAATTCTGTTCCCTAGAGCTCCCAGGCTACACACCTGTACAGCGCGTTACTGTACTGAATTATGTAGGCAACTGGAACACAATGGTGAGGATTTGTGTAGTGTGTTGTGTAAAGACATTAATGAGGCTCTAACGAGGTGATAGGAATTTTTCAGCTCCAGTTTAATCTCATGGGAACACCCTCCTACCGTGTTTCCCCCAAAATAAGACCTAGCTGGACAATCAGCTCTAATGCATCTTTTGGAGCAAAAGTTAATATAAGACCCGGTCTTCTTTTACTATAATATAAGACTGAGTATAATATAACATAATAATATAAACCAGGTCTTATATTAATTTTTGCTCCAGAAGATGCATTAGAACTGGTTGTCCGGCTAGATTTTATTTTCGGAGAAACAAGGTACTGCAGTCCATTGATGGAAAGGTTTTGTGCAACACAGGACTATCTACTGAAATCCAGAAAAACAGGGTCAAATATACGCTTGGAACTTATCATTTGAGCAAGTTTAAATTCACCAGAGTCTCCAGGTTCCCCATACGAAAAGTGACAGTAAAAATAGTACCTATTTTAGAAGGATTGTGGAAATATAGAATATATGTTCAAAGTTAGACAAAATGTTCCTTTAAGTCAGAAGCTATTCGGTTTGTAATTTTGTGACGTTTGGTGACACTGGAAGCGTAAGTATGTAATATGAGCTCCTTGAAAAAAAATACCTTCCTCTCAAACTTAAGTTTTGTTGTTGTTGTTTTTAAATATTGAATGAATCATTTTTCCAATTCCTCAAAATTGTTAGCTTTCCCAAATCTCTTATCTTTCTTAAAGGTAGTGATAATGTCCCCTGGATAGATTGAGCCTTTTTTATTCATTCTTATTTATCCCTAATCCTCAGTTTTCACTTCTTCTCTCCTTCTGCTTTTCCTCTACTCCCACCATCAAAAATTAAACACACAATGTAAGATATAGATGATGTATTATAGAAATGTACACTCGAAACCTATATAATTTTACTAACCAGTGTCACCCCAATACATTTAATTAAAAATGTAAAAAAATAAAATAAATAAAAATAAAAATAATAATAAATGTGTATTAGTTGGCCCACTTAATTGTAAAGTTTAAGGATAACCCTCTTCAGTAACAGCTGGATCAAAGGAGACCAAGAATGTCATCAGGCATGTACTTTCCCCCTTTGACTTCGTGTTGTCTCCATCAGGAAGCCCTCCATAGCTGTAGGTAAAATGGTCATCAGAGGTTCATCGCATCCTGTCAGCCTAAGCGTCCCTTTCTGCCTTCCTCCTAGATTTCTTTAACTCCAGCCATTTCTCTATTTAATTCATCTTGCATATTGATGACATTTATCTTTTGCCAATATTTCTGGATTTGTGTGCAGCGATGTGACTATAAAATGACTGTTTCTTCTGTTGGGTTTAGCAAAATTACAATTTTCAACTGAGGAAGAGTGACTTTCAAGACTAAGACATAACCCAAGGACCACAACATCTTTAAAAGCATATGTGGAATTTGCTTTTGGATTTCCATGGGGGATTCTTAGCTTGATCAATAAGAAATGTAATCTTACCTTTGATCATCAAACTCACAGTTTAGTCACAACCGTATGACTCAGATGGCTTACTCACCTTTAGGAGATTTCATTCTACATTCTTTTGGCTGTTTCCAGAAATTATCGATTCTCCAAAACCTATCTTCAATGATATTTAGTAAAACGTATTAGCAAAGGATACAAGAAAAAAAATTAAATTTAGGGAGACTATGAGGACAGGTATAATTCTTTCCAAAATAACTATTCTCCAAAGGACAGCATGTAGTTAGATATGTCATTTTTTTGGTATTTTGGGTTAAAAAATCAGTCATAACTTTTTACATATTCACATTTTCAATGCAAGTATCGTACATATGCATGGGCATACTTATATATAGATACACATGTCCATGGAGGAAAACCTTCTCTCTAAGTTACAAAACATAAACTTCAGTGTCATATTTTTATTTTATCAATCTGTCAACTAAAAATAGAGAGATGCCTTTAGCTAAAGATACCTGTTTCTCCCATGCTTCTTGCGTATGGTCAGGCATGAGACCCAATACTTCACCTGTCACATTCATATTGTGATTCAGGAAAGACTTGTCTTTCCCTGGTCATATATTTTCAGCCCTCAAGGAGTTCACTCATCATTTCATCATTAGCGGGACCTGAACTCCAGCACTGATTAGTGAAGTGTGGCTCCCTAATTGAAGGAAGCAAGGTGATGGGAGGATTTGGGGACAGATCATGACCACAGTTTCTTACCGCCTTCCTGTTGCTGATTTCCACATTCAACCAGTTCTGACTTTTCACCTTAACTCGAATTCAGCCGCAGAAGAAGCAACATGCTTTTGAATGATAAACAGTAGTTAAATCAAATACTAGCCATCGACTAAGACTTGAGTTTTGCAAACTTAGCAGACATGAGAAGACTCTTCCTAGGGACGTAAGCACCCCTCACTTTTTTTGAAATCTTAATAGACACAAAATAGGCCAGATTGTCAGAATGTGAAACCATAAAGAGTAAGGTCAATTCTGCATAGGTCCCAAAAGCCCAACATAAAATGCAGCCCATTTACAGAGTGGCCACATTAAGCTTTTATAAGTTTTTTCAGTGTTTCATCTTGCTAGTTTATCAATGAACGTAGTTAAAACATCAAGTAGCTGTAAACATCTGATAACAGAACGTAATCATACCTTATTTCTTTGCCGCCACTCCCAGTTCCATGCCTTAGTTTTATTCTTTTTGAGTTCGCCAATTCTTGTAGTAATTATCTGTGAACTTTTAAATGCTATGCCTCTACTATGGCTTCTTGGTTTCTTCATTTTAGTCATTATTCTCTAAAATCCTATCCTCCCAATACACCTATTTTTAGTTAAATAAGTAGCCAGGGTTTGCATTACTATAATTATGTAAATATTATTCACTTCAGAACCAAGTAGTATACTATAATTAAGCCTCCATTCTGGGATAAGGTTTGTTTTTCCTGGAATAAATGAATGCTTTGCTGTTTGCAGGCTCTGGCACACATGGCTTCATCCTGGAGCTGTGGAAAACTCATGTGCGTGAAAATTAGTAAAGTCACATTTGATGTTGGCTGTCTTATTGCTTGTGACCTTTAGTAGGGTACGTGGGTTTCTGAGCCTCAGTAATCATTTCTGGGGGGTTGGAAAACGTGCAAATCAATAATTTCCTTGAAGAATATCTATGAGGAGTATAAAGAAATAACATATGTGTACACATCTGCCCGTAGCTCCATCCACTAAACGTAGCCCCTACTTTCTAGTCTCACATCAAAACCATGAGGTGGTGAGCCTGGAATTATTGCCACTGGTTGGAAGAGAACTGAGACTCAGATGCACTAAAGGAGTTGCCCAAAGATCCCCCACAGTAAAGGACTGAAACCCAAGCTTTACTTTTTTTTAATTCAAGTTTATTGAGGTGACAATGGTCAGTAAAGTTATATAGATTTCGGGTGTACAATTCTGTAATACATTATCTACATCTCACATTGTGTGTTCACCACCCAGAGTCAGTTCTCCTTCCATCACCGTATATTGGATCCCCTTTACCCTCTTCTACCACCCCCACCACCCCCACTTACCCTCTGGTCACCACTAAACTATTGTCTGTGTCTATGAGTTTTTGTTTCTTCATTTGTTTGTCTTGTTCCTTTGTTTTTTTCAGTTTTATATCCCACATATGTGTGAAATTAGGTGGCTGTCCACTTTTTCTGTCTGACTTATTTCTCTTAGCATAATAATCTCAAGATCCAAGCTTTCTAATGCTGAGTCAAGGGCTCTTAACTCCAAGCCATGATGAGGCTTTATTCGATATGAAACGCCTGAAACAAAATCATGCAAAATATCATTTTTCTTACATAATTGAGATTACTGGTGGAGTGAACTTAAATCCTTTCTCTGTTTTCTCAAGTCCAGCAGGAAGTCTCTGACAGAGACAATGTAAAAGATATGAAAGATTTGTGCAGGAAGTTACATATTATTATGTAGAATCTCCAGGGTGGTACAGGCTGGCTGGCTGTTAGTTTTCTACCGTCGTCTATATATTTCAAAGCTCCCTGGGGGCCTTGAGCCTGCAGATATAATCATGCTATTGCCCTAGCATTGGTATTTCTCATCTTGTAAATTGTGACAAAACCAGTCAGTACATTTTCAGGCTAGATATCTTGAGCTCAAAAATAATTCTTATCCATACTAGGAATATTAAAAGAACCAATTATTTATAAGTTGGATAATAGGGTTATTAGTTTCGCTACAGTCCTTTTCAGTTTATTCAGTTTATCTTTATCAGAAAAATTAGGAGAGCTTTTATAAGCTACTAGAAACTTCATTATGCCATCCTGAAAAATCTAATATGCACCAACCCCTTTTGAAGTATTCAGTAATCTGTGTAAACCTTAATAACTTTTTCTTGCCCTTAATCTCTTCTTTATTGGCCTGCTTCCCCCAAAAACATTTTCATAGCCTCCTTAACCAAGCAGTTATTCTCATGTTATATTTGTGTAAAAATGAAGGTAAGTGAAATTAAGGAACTAATAAACAGAATAGTCAGAGTTCAAATGTGGCAATTTTAAGTCTGGGTCTGATCATTTTTAGACTCTACCGCACTCACTTTGTCCCTGATAATTTGAAAGACTGAAACAAAATACGTTAAATAGTATCACACTAACAAATATATAGACCAGGAAGAATTCACCACCACATTTGAAAAAACAGAAAAAATGTACTTTTGAATACCAGGATATCCTACAATTTGATGCCCTTATAGACTATGGACAAATGAACGGACATTAACCTCTGATTCTTGAAGGTCCTTCTCAATATGCCAACCAGATTGAGTAACTCCAATGATGAGACCTCAGTGTTTTCCAAGAAAACATACAAGGTCAGACAGTTAAGTTCGTGAACTCAGCCTAGAAAAAGTGCTACATATCTCATCGCTGAATATCAGTACGGTCACCTTCGAAGTACTCCCCTTGGGAAGCTCTGCACCCACACCAGTGCCTAGTCCATCCTTCAAAGCAGTTTTGGAACTCTTTTTCTGGAATGGCCATCAGAGCTGTCGTCGTATTACCGTGGATGTCCTGAATGTCATCAAAATGTCTTCCTTTCAATATTTCCTGTATCTTTGGGTAAAGAAAGACATCATTGGGGGCAAGATCAGGTGTTACCAACCATCCCTACGTTCTGGTCTCTTAGTTCTTGACATCCGCAACTCCAGTGATAATTTCCTTCCTTCCATCTCTGTCACTCACTGCCATGGTCACATCCTAGATGTTATCCTCACTGGAAATTGTAGCACTGAGGAAACTTTAGTAGCCAACCTTTCGCTTTGTCACCACACACAATCTTACACGTTAACTTTCTCTAACAACCCTGTGACGTTGTTTTGAACGCCAACCCATTTATTCTTCTTCTATGTTACCATCCAGAAGTCCACACTTTCCTTTACTCCCTTCATGGTCCAACAGAGATTTCATGCTCTGTCATTTTTAATCATTCCTTTAACTCCCTTTGTTCATAATGTTCCCCTGGCAAATCTCAACACTAGGTGAACCCTCCCATTTTCTTGAGTGCGGGCAACAGAGTAGCTCAAGTTCTTTCGAGTAAACCACCCAAGCTGACGAGTTCACTTTAGATTCATTACCCAAAACCTCATTTGGGGACCTAGGTCTTCCACACAATCATAGTATGTTTCTCTATGAGGCTAGTTTTTAAACTCCCCACAAAGACTATTTCATACCTTATCTTCTTTTTTTTTCCCCTCAAACCTCCCATAAATTTTTCTACTCCTTCAAACTTACCTGTTGACGTCACCTCGTATTTCTCTGAGAAAATGGAAGAAACTGGAAGTCCCTCACTGTTTTACATCAAAGCTACAAACCAGTGTTTACCTGGAGTCCTTTCTCTTTCTGATTATCCCTCTAGCATCACGACTAATTTTGATCCTGCAGTGATCACCACTGTCCCCACTTCTATTGGATTCACACAGGCACTACTGACATGCTTTAGGAGCTTTTCCTTAAAAGTCATCTCCACGATACCACATCTCTTTCCAGCCACCACTCCAGTGTCATGGCTCCCTTTACAGAAACTTCTGAAAACATTTGACTAAACATAATGTCTCCATTTCATTTCTTATCATTTGTGTCTCTTCTTACCTACTATGCTTAGCTAACTTATTTGCTTTATCTACAATCCTGCCTTATCTGTTTTGCCTTATCTATACCTTAATCTGTTCTTACCTACTATCCCTAACTTATCCGTCCCTGACTTCTCTGGAACTACATTTGTGAAGATCTTACATCGCTTCCAAATTGTCCTATACAATAGCTTTTTGGTTCTCATTTTATTCCATCTAACTAAATCTACGTTTCCCTCATTTAAAAAATACTTTCCTCTCTTGGGTTCCAGGACCCCCAAAACTCATGGTTTTCACTGTCCCCACTGGCCACTCTGTTCTCCTTCACCAGCTCTTTTTCTTCCCAACCCTAAATGCTAAGTTCCTGCCTGCTCATTCTTTCCTGAGATGGTCTCATATATTTGCAAGGCTTCAAATGTCATCTCTGTTCTTATAACTCTCATATTGATGTGTTTAGCTTGGACCGTTTCTCTTATATACTCATATGCAACTGACTATTTTATACCTCCACTGAAATATCTCACACCTACCTTTAAAATCACATGGCAATATGAAAAGCTTGAATTTCCCTACATCTGTTTTCAGCCTAACTTATCTCTAGGAAATGGTCCAACCATTTTTATAGTTGCACAAACCAGAAATTTGAAACATTCTTAATTCTACCTGCTCCTCATTCCTACTTTCCATGTCTAGTCCATTCGCAGATGTTGCCTGTTCTCCATGGACCTTTCTTGATTTTCCCTTCTTTTCCTTCTGTTTTTCAGCACTTTTGAAATCATTGATAATTTGTTTTAAAAATTGTTTACTTGTTCGTTTTTGGTCTTGGCAACTATAGTATAAGCTCCATGAGGGTAAGGAATACGTTTCTCTTTTTCATCGTTTTATCCACAGCTTTTAGCACAGTCCCTTTCATACATGCTCAACATGTATTTGTTCAATGAATTTGATTTTCACTTAATACTTTTTAATTACCTTATTAATTATATCGTTACCTTTTTCCCTTTTAATTACCGTATTCCCCATTATACACATTAGTACAAGTGTGGTGTGTGTTTTTGTTTTGTTTTTAATCTTTAGGAGGTAACTCATATATAAAATTACTAATAGTTATTTTGTTTATTTGGTCTACAAAAATCCTCATGGATTTTTATATCATAAAAGGCATTTGCTGTTTGCTTTTACATAAATGTGATCAGAATGTTATAACTCTCCCCTTCAAAATGATTAATAAAATTGTTGAGTTGGGAAGGCCCATACAAGGGGCCTTATAATGAAGCCTGCTAATAAAAACACTTGCCTCAGAGATGCCCCATAGGGTTTGTGTCTCTCAAGCTTGCACACTGGGACTCCTTTGTCAAACATCCCAAGCTGCCCTGTGTACCTGGTGCTATGGTTCCCTCATGAGCTTGACTCGTTCTTAATGAGTGTGTACTAGGTACTACGTGTTATAACTTTCTTTTTTGAGGTGATCCAATAGTTTTTTGTTTTTTCCCTAATCTTTTCAGAATACTGCCAGAAATAACCATTGAAATAGCCACTCACTGAAAACTACCTTTCCATGTCCCCAAATTCAAACATTCAGTGGAAAAACTGAAGCTTGATCACAGCTCAGTTCACCTTATAGTTAATTTTTAAATTCATAGAAAGAGAACTTCCTAGATTATCTGTTCTGCTTCTTGCCGTCCTAACACAGAGTTTTAAAAATCCAGGTAGGTCAACAAATGTTCTAATACAGTTTTTAAATTTCCACAATCCCTGTTACCAATTCATTTTAATTCTTAATAAACTTCACACTTCTATTTTGTATCACACTCAGCTTCCCTGTGCTGACACCATGTTTCCCGAAAATAAGACCAGGTCTTATATTAATTTTGGCTCCAAAAGATGCATTAGGGCTTATGTTCAAGGCATGTCATCCTGAAAAATCATGCTAGGGCTTATTTTCGGGGAAACACAGTATGAGCTGTACATCCAATTTTACTTGATTTTTTTTATCTCTGTCATAACATGGTAAGCATACTGCAAAGCAGGTTTAAACAAACTGAAGTGTAGCTTAAATCTACAGCACCAGAACGATTCCAAATGGATAAATACGTACAGGGTAAGCAACTGTTACTGTTTTTTTTTTTATTTATTTTTAATATTTTGTATGTCTAGACAGTCCCACTTTATGAAACTCTTTTTGTAAACCTTACTTTAGTTAAAATTTGAATCATGCCTTCATCACTGTCATTCCATCAGGAAGCCCTGTTCCTAGGAAGGTGGGACTGGGAATATGTAAATATTAGGACTTTTAAAAAATGCAATTTTACACTGCCGAGTATAAAAGTCACAAATGTTAAAGCTCTAAGTTCTAGGATGACAGCAGTGAAGTAGGAATTCTGTCCCCTTTGCAGCCATATGAAAAGTAGAGCTTTAGAAACTAAAATCACTGACCTGGCAGAGTTTTCTCTAACACGTAACCACCTGAACAGCTCCACCGGAGAGGAGGCAGCAGATGAGCTTTGCACTCGCCCTCATTCATTTCGTTTACAGTCTAATACTTCTTTCAGAGCACCTAGTATCTCTCTGATGGGCATCAAGGAAATACCTAGACGCGTTTGTCAGGTGTCGTGGAAACATTTGAGAAATTACCAATAACTTTAGAGTCAGTGGCAGAAGAAGGAAAAGCACTGTGGTCTCTAATAATAATCTTTTTAAAAGATTGCATGACATGTATCAAAAAATGAACTCTGTCTACAAATGCACTCCAGAACTTAGGGTTTTATTGGACAAGGTATCATACAAAAGTACATAGATAGTAAGGTTTGTATGGGGAATTAGTCACTTATAGTCTGCATGTTCTTATAAAATGTGCGTGGATCATGGAACAGTATTTTGTGACATTATTTGATTAAGGCAATATAGCAGAAAATAAGGCAATTTTATTTTAATACCAATTTGTGAAACCAGGACTTTTCATTTAGGATCTATTGCTCTGATGGGTAACTCAAGTAAGAAGTATTTTAAAATTTACCCATATGTTACACATTGGTTACACACACACACACACACACACACACACACATATATATATATGTTATATAAATAACAAAATAACAATCAGTGTATATATATATATAAATTAAAATAACAATCAGTATATATATATATATATATATATATATATATATATATATATATATATATAAATTAGCAAAAGACCACAGTTGAAATCTAAATGGAAAAGGATTAAGGCAAAATAATTTCTTGTATATAATTTTAATTTTGTTCACTACATACCCAATACCGTTATCTTGATGTAGGACATAATTTTCTACCAAGAAGTGACGGGATAGATTGTTTTTAACGATATAATGTTTACTAAAGGACTCCTCTATGCCAGGATATTACCAAATGATTTCTAACCCTCAATAACTCAGAAAATGAAGGTTGATATTCTTATTTTAAAGAAGAAACTTCCAGTCAGTGGCACGTGGTTTATTTTAGCATCACACGGTCAAAATCAGGACTTACACTCAGGTCTCTCTACAAAGCCCATAATATTTTTTTTTTCTTTATATAAGAGAAGTCTTAACCTGAGGTGCAAGGCCCCTTGAGCAAAGTTAGTAGATTCATACATGGCTTCGGGGGTAAACCTCCTAAAATTATCTGAAAAAAAATATGCCTGTATATGTACTTTCTTTCTTAAGGATTCATAATAATTTTAACTAGATTCTCCAAGGGTCTGAGACCCAAAATATTACAAAAATGATTGAGTTTTACCCGCTGTCTCCCTGCTTGCAAAACAGATACGTGACTCTCTCTACCATGCAAACACTGGAAAAGATTCTCAGAATCACCCCATCCGCCATGCCCTGCTTTTAGCTGGGGTTCAGGAAACAGTCCGTACTGACAGAAGTGAAAGCTGCACCATGAAAAGTGAGAGGATGGGATTCGTTTTTATGGTGAGAGTGGAAGAAAGAGTCCAGAGAGAGAAGAGAGGGAGATGCAAAGTTTCAAAATCCTGTGGCAGCAGCCACGGCAGTGAGAGAATCTGAAAAGACAACCTTTAAAATAGAAACAAAAGCATGCAGTCACACGATGTTGTGAAAGCTTACAAACCAAAGCATGTAATGAAAAAAGAGTGCTGGAGAATCAAGAATAGCACTGGTAAGAACTTCCAGAAAGATAAGCAGAACCCTGAGAGAAATATTAGAGCACTCGCAAGTTTACAAGTTGCTAGAAGATGTTAATGGATATACACCTGAAATACCAAGCTGGCATTTTCTGCTTAGTATGGGAGGGGGAAAAAGGATGGGACATCAAAGATAAACTGATACTTCTACAGTTTGTGTGTATTTGACAATCATGTATGTGCATCTTTGTTTATTAAATTCATTGACCAACGTACCTAGAGTTAGTAGAAGTATTAGGGCAAGTGGTATCAATAAACGCTCATTAAAATAATGATTGATAATCTACAAAATGCTCTTTAGCATATTACATCATTGGACTACAGCCGCCAGCCCTGAATGTCAGCTTTCATCTTATTCTCCTCTCACCCCAATAAATACCATTGTCTTCCAAATCCTGTGTACCACTAATAAATCTACTTCCCCTCAAGCGCAGATGTTCTGCACCAGTTTTCAGATCAATCCTGATTTGAGGTAGAATGTTCTTTTATTGTTTCAGCTACTTTACCCACTGGCCTTACCATTATATCATAAAATGCCCTAGAACAACAGTGGGGGCTTGTGCTGTACCCCCTGAGGCATTTAGCCTAAGGTGAACCATTAGGATAAGAGAATCGTGTGCTCACGTCACTGCCAATACATTCATGTCGCGTAACCCAATAGGTTTCTGCATCCGTGTGAAGTACAGGATGCATTCATTTATTGTCTAGGCCCTGAATGGCACTGCTTTACTCTCGTGAGCCCCTGTTTCAGCCCTGGGAACCCTGACAATACCCTAGACCAGGGTCTGGAATCTTCCCTCACTGTGGCTTTTTCTGCTGCTCACTGCTTCCCTGTCTGTCCTCCTGGGTGTGTTTCTCTTGGAACCTCCTTCCACGACACTCTCCTGCGGACTGTCGGATAGACCTAGCTCAGTATCTGTGGACACTTTGGGCACCCCACTTTTGCCCACCAGCCTGCACTCGCCAATGGGCTTGAGCATCTGGCTCAGTGTTTTCAATACTTAGGCTGCTCTGGAGCTAAAAATCGAAAAGGAAGAGGGGAAGGTGAATCAGCATGGTGGTGCTAGGGTGGGGGTGATGCTGACATGGTAGAACAGAAGTGAAAATGAGCAGAAGCTAAAATGAGTAGTTGGCAACAACTCATTGATGGTACTAGTGCAATGAATTTGCTTGTCGAATCTTCTTTTTAATAGATTATAATAGGAAACTTGTTTCTTTCTGCCTCCTGTGGTTTTCTTTTTTTTTTTACATTAAATTTATTAGGGTGACAATGGTTAGTAAAATCACATAGGTTTTAAGTGTGCATTTCTATAGTACATCATCTGTACATCACATTGTGTGGTCACCACCCAGAGTCAGTTCTCCTTCCATCACCATATATTTGATCCCTTTTACCCTCTTCTATCACTGCCCGCCCCCCTTACCCGCTGGTAACCACTAAACTGTTGTCTGTGTTATGAGTTTTTGTTTCTTTGTTTGTTCACCTTGTTCCTTTGTTGCTTTCAGTTTTATGTCCCACATATAAGGGAAGTCAGATGGTTCTCAATTTTTTCTGTCTGAATTATTTCGCTTAGCGTGATAATCTCAAGATTTACCCATGGATCTCCATCACCATCAATGTCTCAGTTAAAACAAATTGTGAAGGTTGAACCAGTCATTTTTATTATTTATTTACAGTATTTTTCTTTTATTTTTGAACAAACAGCTTTTTCATGAAATATGCAAAAGTAACATGTTACATTTTTTAAATACAAAAAACTTCGGCACAGTTTTCTCCTTCCGCCTAGTGAATAATTCCCATGACAGCCTTCTCCTTCCTCCATTCCTCTGTGTCTGTGCCAGAGCCCAGAGGTCAGCCATCTCTAGGTCAAAGGGAAAATATCTGCTATTTCCTGACAACATCTACCGTCGGAACACAGGAATTTGTAACACCACTCGTTAGGAATTTATAGAATAGTTAATAAAGAATATTATAACTTAGAGCTTCAAGTGAGACTGTAGCCAAAAGTGAGTTATTGTCTACCTAATTAGGTAGGCTTAGTCATTCTTAATACTTGAGCCAAATTATTGCACATACTATTCAACTATTAATATGACTAAGAACTCGAGTGGTCTATAAATTCATCTCTAAAATTGTTCACTCACCTAGTGGCTTTTTCCAATGTGGACTGAGACGTTTCTGTTCAATGGCTTTGGTTTGCTAGAGTCAGAAGGCTAAAGCTATGTTAGGGTTTATTGTTTGTTCGCTTGTTTTTCCACTTTTAACTTAGAAAGAAAAGCATGGATTTTTTTCTATCAATCATCAAGAATAGCAGTGTAAGTATCCAAAATTATATTTTTGGAGGCATTTTTTTTTTTTACTTGTACTTACAATTGAATTTATTTCCATTTACTTTCCTTACCTGAGGTGAAATGAAATTGTTATTCCCATGTGGAATATATCAAGTTTTTAATAATTCCCATGAAAATGAACTTTCTAAGATTATCTTTTTATCAATAGTTAAATTATGTTATGTTTTTAATTGGACTCTAAGTCACAGCCTCTAGCTCCCCAGAATTGTAATGGTGTTGAATTAATTTAAAGAGACTCAGAGGAACCAGATATGGAAGGCTGTCACCATGATAATTTAGTTTTATGATTAGATCATGGAAAACATTGTAGAATCCTGAGGAGATTTTTGTTTTTAACCCTTCTGTTTTGAAAGAGCTTTCATTCAGTTTGTCCGTCTCAAAAGATATGCATCTTTGGAGACATTACTAATCCTATAGAAAATTCAATAAAATAAATGTCACAATAAAAATAACAGAGACGACCACGTTAAACACACACACTTTATGAGTTACAAATTAAAGTAACCAAACACACACACACACACACACACACAAACACACACACACACACACACACCAGTGCAAACAACAAGCTACAGTATAGCTATCAATTGTAATACAATGGCATTTAAGAACTTTTCTGTATGCTTTGTATAATAAGTAACAGATATTTCAGAAAGGGTAAAATGCTTTATTTAAATACTGTCATTATTTTACATACTTTAAAAATGGCATTTCTGGTCAACAATTCTGTTTTTATATTAAGAGTTTTTTAATATTCTTTTTTCCAAGAATTCCCTCAGAGAACAAAGAAAGTAATATTTGTGTGCATGTGGCTGCTGAGAAGGCAAAAACTGTATTGACACTGAAGAAATTCTTTTCAGGTCTCAAACAAAAGCCAGTACACGAGCTTATCCAAGTATTATATAGGAGCACACACAAATAGAAATGACTTTGTTTCAAAATACTTGTGGAAAACTAAATAAAGGGTACCCGAGATTTATCTTACCATTTCTTACAATTGTATGTGCACCTATAATTATCTCAAAACAAGAATTTTTTAAATCGTGTCATACAATGGTAATATCTTTTTTGCCATCTATATGTCACTCGAAGCATCAGCATATACTGAAGTATTAAAATATATGTACTTGACAATGAAAAAGATCCGGCTTTAATTTTGTGATTATGCTGGCATTTTTTGGGTAATGACTCACAGCAAGGCAGTATTAATTTTTAATGATAGTGGGCAGGGGGGGTTCTATATGAAGATAGAAGGCTGTTTTACTACATTTGTTAAATTAATTCATGATGCTAGATTTTTTTATTTTTTTTTTTTTTGGTAAACTGTAAGAAAATAGAGGGGAAAAAAGGCTTCTTTAACTACATCAGTCACAGAGCCGGGTGAAGGAGAATACAGCTCTTTTATTTGATGGGATGAGAAAGCTAATAATGTATGACAGTAAAAAGGCAGAGGCTTTTAACGCTTTTTTTAACCTTACAAAAAAGGTCAACTCTGATCTGGAAATGAGAACAGCCAACACATGGGAAAGAAGGGCAAGAAGCCAAGTGGAAAGTGAGAGGGAGCTGGTGACTAACACAGATGGCAGGTTACTGTCCCTGGCACAGTTACCCCAAGATTCTAAAGGCTTGGGCACCTCATCTCTTGACTGACTTTGGGGGGTTTTCTCTGGTGGGGTGAGGGGACAGACACACAAAAGACTGGCAAAGTTACCAAGACCAAGAAAGAGAGAATGCTTTATCTTGATTTAAACAGAGAGGAGAAAAGAAAAGTGCAACCAACGTGCTAGTTTCATTTGCAATGAAGAAAGTACGGATCTAATATTTCTGCTTCCAAATCAGTGGTTACTGTACTTCATTTTTAAAAGTACTCGACTGTGTTTATTGAATGCCTGCCTACTCTGTGCGTAGCACTGATGTGGGGTACAGCGCTCATTTTATAGATGTGAATCCTGAAAGGATACACCCCTCAATGAGTGCTGAAACGGATTTGAATCCCCACCTGCTGACTCCAAAACTTTGGCCCTTTCCACCAGAGAAACCAGCCCTGATAACTCTTGCTTTTGTTAGGGCATTGAACTAATTAACAATAATGTCAAATGCACTTAAACTGAAAAAGCAAGTTTACATTTTTTAACTTGGTTTTTAACATGTTTTAAACTTGGTTTAAAATTCATTCTGTCATATGATAAGAGGCCCCAAGAAGACATGTCAATGAATCATCATATTACATTGAAAAAAATGTGATAGAGGTTGTGTCCTCTTCAAGTTCAGAGTAAGAGGGGGTTCTCTGCCCGGCCGTTTTACAGCTGGTGAGCGCTGGCAAATCACACAACCCCTCTGAGCTCAGCTCCTCATATGATAAAAGGGGATAATATTTGTTCTTCTTTCACGACTGTTAAGATTAAATGAGATAATTAATATATGAAAGGTACTTAGCACAATGTCTAACAGGTAATGTGTTTAGTAAATGTTGCTTATTACTTATACGATTATTAATATAAGTTAATGATATAATGTTGAACAAATAGGTAGAGTCTTCACCCACTAGTTGATATTAAAATACCCCCAAATGCAGCTCTGTAAATATTGCTATGAGATGTGCTCGTTTTTTTTTTTGTTTGTTTTTTAAATCAGTATACTATCTAACTACAACCGTGTTTCCCCAAAAATAAGACCTAGCCTAACAATCAGCTCTAATGCATCTTTTGGAGCAAAAATTAATATAAGACTGATTATATTATATTATATTATATTATATTATATTATATTATATTATACCCAGTCTTATATTATAGTAAAGTAAGACTGGGTCTTATATTAATTTTAACTCCAAAGATGCATTAGAGCTGATAGTCCGGCTAGGTCTTATTTTCTGGGAAACATGGAAGTATCTGACCCTGTGCTATTTAGATATTTAAATTTCAAGTTGATCGAAATAATGCAATAGCTTTTAAGGTGCATGACTTTCCAACTATCATACTATTACTCACTCCTAGAAACTCATGTTTAATTACAAATAAGACTTGTCTTACACACTGGAAGCCCTCTACCCCATTGTAGCCCCTTTTTCGCCCCATATAACTCATATTTGGTTCTCCTGTGTTCTCCATCTGTGAAAATGCGAGCAACATCCAGAGAAGTGGAGAAACTCTACACATCTCCTTATTCTTCCTGCCAATGTCTAATATTTCCACTTGTATAGCCCTGGTCTCAGCTTATGGCTTTAGGCCCTTGTCACTTTTCGTGCAGACGACTACTCTCCATGCCAAACACTCAGTCCGCACTCAGCCTCCTTCTCAGGCAAATTTGATCCTGCCCCACCTCCACTTAGGGCCTCAAATGCTCTATTGTTTGGAAGATAAAATCCAAATCCCTTAATATAATACAAAACACTCTCTGGTTGTACTCTGGTTCTATGCTGGGACCTCATCTTCTGCCACACGTGATTAATAATTTTTTACTCTCTCTCTACTGTCTCCTGCTCTTTCTTCAGTCAGATTTACCCACCTCAACTGTCCAACTATAGTTAATCCTTCAAAACTCAAACCCATGTATCACCTCCCTCAGCAAGGTGCTCATAGTTTCTCACATCTGGCTGAGGTGCAAATCCTCACACCCCCATATATTCTCATTACAGTCATCTTCATGTCCCCTAATCCAATATATGGCAGCAATTCCAAGTTATATCAGAGTGTGCCCTCGCTTGCTTCAAGCCTTCCAGTGGTTTCCTCGTCCAAACAGAATAAATGCCAGAGTCCTTCCCGTGGCCTCCACAGCCCCACACGAAATGTCTCCTCCTTGCTCTGTGACCCTCTCACACCCCTAGATTACGTCTTCAACCCTTTGGCGATGGACAATGATACAGGCTCCCAGCCCAACGTTACTTGCCTTCCTTATAATTCCCAGCCTCACTGCCTTGAAAATTTCCACCTGAACATTTGCATGGCTGCCACCGTTTCATCACTCATGTAACTGTCACCTTCTCAGTGAGGTCTCCCCAGCCAGGTCTCTCATGCAGCTTGCCATTCCCATTCACCCTCTTTTTCATGGCACTTGTCACTGTCTACTCATATTGTTGATTCGTGTTTTCTTGTTTCCTGTTCTCTATGTTTTATTGTCGGTCTACCCATGAGAATCTAAGTTTTACGTCATTTTTTCACAACTGTTTATCAGAATCAGGAAAGGGTTAAACAGGTAGAAGTTCATCTAATTCACTTTTTTATCCCCGAGGGGAAGTTAAATAATTGCTTGTTGAAATCAATCGTCAGTCCTCGCTATGTCAAATCTATTCTTTCCTTATTATTGGTGGGACATAACCCCTAGAACTAGGGAAGAATTTCAGATGATGAAAATGTGACTTATATGTAGAATTTTAAACAATTAGATTAAGTAATTTGCCAAATTAGGAGCATTACATTTTAACATCAAAGTTTGAGTGCAGGTGTAGATATTTATGGCAGAATGCGAGCTGTTCCCCCAAATCTGTCCTTCCTTTCATAGCACGTGAGCACCTGTAGCTGGAAAGCAGCTACCTAGCCAGGGACTATATTCTTACACCCCCTTGCCCTGCAGTGTGGTGAAGTGGCTTATTTCTAGTTGTCGGAAGGTAAGCAAAGGGCAGCATCCTACCTCTGGGCCACAGTGTATAGAGAAAGTAGCTTTGTCTCCTGTACTTTCTTCCTCCTGCCTCCAGCAGGAAGCAGATGATGGTGAGAACCCAACCGGTGACACAGGCACAGCTGAAAGAGCGCAGCCCTGAATCACCACCACGCAGGCAGAGGACACACCTCGGTGACCATGGTGATGGGAAAGGGAACATTCACTCATTGTGTGAGCCGTTATCCACTTTGCATACATCCATTCCTACGCTGCAGCCTACTCACCCTAAGAAATACAACATTCAACATGCCAACTCACGTGAGGTTTCCCAGTATTTCTGGAAGAATTCTCAGTTTTCAGTTGATTAACTTAGGCTTATGACATGACTGTTTATTATTCTTCCTACATGTATGTTCATGACACAGGGCCAACTCATAAACATTTATAAATATTTCCCTAATCTAAAAGGAGAACGCTCATATCAGGTAAAAGGAAGGAAAAAAAAAAAAAACCTATTATAAACAGCAGCAAAGAGCATTAGCTGAAAACAACATGAAAGGGAGGATGCAGTTCGGTTTTCTGTGTATTCATTTGTATGTGAAACATCTCTCTTCTCTGCCTAATGACTGACCATAGCAAATATCCGTAGCAAATACAATAAATTAATTCACAAGTCATTTGTACTTTTCCAGGGTATAAGTTATGCTTTTAATATAAAACTATTTTAATGAAAACTTTTTTATGATTTCACTATTTTTTAAAATTTCACAAGCCTTAGATTTTCCTCGTATTATCAAATTTAGCTTCATATGCTGAGACCTCTTTGCTATTTTTTTGAGAATAAAGGTGTAAGAAAAGAAAAATTAAAGGACTCTGCTAGAGTTTTGTGGGGTTTTTTATTTGAAGTAAACCTAATCCACTACTCTTAGGTAATGTGTGTGCATAATTTTAATACTTCTTTAATCTAGTTATATCAAAATCTCTGCCACAAGCAATTCAAATCCACAAATATTATCTCTGTCATATATCGACTCTCTATTAGGAAAATAACTGATGCTCCAATTTTTGGTCCTTTCTTTGGGGTGGGGTGAGGCAAAGGAACAGGGCTTTAGAGAAAGGTCCTGAGCTGGGCGAAGTAGTTTCCCATGGTACGTAATAGGCTGTGATCCACACCCCTTCTGATGTCCTCCCTGTACTAACTTAACATATCCAGATAACCACCCTCTCTCCCTGTCTCGTCACTCCACCAAGAAACTCTCCCTAAATGACATTCCCAAGTCAAATACACCACATTAGATAGATATTTTGAAAAAAAGAAAAGTATTGGCAATAAAAATAACAATTCATCATGTACCGTATTAAATGCTCGTTGTTTCTTCCTTTCTTTTTTTGGTTTGTTTGTTGGTCTCAACTTCCTACGTCATGTCAGGGAATCAGATATCCAAAATTGTTTTTCTATTACTGCAAACTAGATATAATTTCAAACACTGTACTCAGTATAAAAATTTTCTACAATTACAGAATGATTTGAAGTCCCATGGTATTTATTATCATTTTTGTTTAATGTAATAGCTTTATATCTGAATGTCTACTGCTCTGGGAAATTATAGCACTTTCATATTATAATATGTATTGACTGTTAACCAATGTTAAGTATTTTAATTGATGCTCTTTCAAATTATAATTGCTATCTGAATCTATTCATGGAATTTAAATTGTTTTTAAATCTAAAATTCATCTTCATTATTATGTTCTCTAACTATTCAGGATTGTTGGAAGACATCAGCAATTGTTTTATATGCAAATAAGTTACTAAATGTATATTATAAGGACAATTATAGCAATAACAGAAATTACGTTAAGAATACTTCAAAGGAGGTTTGTTTGCCTTAGAGGATCAAAACTGTGATTCTATACTGACACATATTTGTGTGGAGATATACACACACACACACACTTATATATGTATGTATACATACACGTATGTACATATATACATACACGTATATATACAAGTGAGTTGGAATAAATTACCAAGTGCCTGACAGAACTGATTCTTTTACAAATGAACGTAAATAACGATGCTCAGGAGGTTTGATTTACTTTGTATTAATATTATCTACGTGAAGAGGAAAATTTTTAGACGACGTCTCACAGTTGTCTGTGAGAAGGACACACCTCGTTCTGCTCTCACGTTCTGCTCTCTGTGTTTAATACCCTTTGGAGCATCAGGTATTACATACTAATCCCCAGATATGTATGATTTGCCCATCCCCAAATCTTGGTCACACTATGATCTCATTCCTTCACTCCACATTCAGGGAGAAATGCATCACTGAAGAAGTGCAGACCCATGGGCAGTGGCTCTTTCCTGATAAGTTTATAACACCTCATTGGAGGTGATCACTTGGTGCTTTTTAGCAGAGTCCTATTGCGGAGAACAGCTCCTGTGCTTTTTTGTTTTAAATTTCCAGCCTTGTCCTCAGCTCCCCAACCCTTTCCAATCTCCTGGTTTTCAAAAAAAGATGGAGACCTCTTGGTGTGAGCCTCCTGAACACTCTGGAACAGTCCTGCCCTACCTCCCTCGCAGCTCCTCTTTCATCTGGCTTCAGACACAGGGGACCACACCACAGTCACACCCAGCCTTTCACTCACTCAGGCAGGCAGCCCTATGATTACTTCCCACGAAACTCTCAGCCAAGCCCTCAACGGCGTTAGGGATGATAAGACCTGGTCCCCAAAAACTCAACCGCTTTCCTCTCTATTGAGAGACACCTGCAAGTAAATAATTGTGATTGAATGTAGTGTGTCTTAAAAATAGGTATACCCGTATAACAAAACGGTAAATGCAAGGGAAAATTAAAATGATTTTTGTCAGGGCTGTAAGGAAACCCATGCATGAAGAATTCCTTTTTTAAAGACTCGATGTTTAACTTTAAAAAGTACTTAGAATGTGGGCATGAAGCAAAAAAATAGAGGTGTTGAGTGAGGAAGGATAGAAGTTACTTGAGGTGAAGGAAGTGGGAAGACACAAAGAGCCAGCATACTCTACTTGGGAAATACAACTCGCTGGGTGGGGGCTGGGTATGTGAAAAAAAATTGGGGGAAATGAAGCTGAACAGGGAAGTTCAAGCTATAGAGGGATGAAAACTATATGCCATGCTGTAGAGACCACTCATCACGATACAGACGACCGGAAGTCAGCCAGTGTGTTCTCAGCTTCAGAGAAAAAAACGGAGTGATGTCGTAGAGAATGGAGTGAGGGAGGGCAACTAGAAACACACCATTTAGAAGAGTGCTGATGGCATTCATTTATTCGACAAAGCAGTGTTTCCAAAGCACTTGTTAGGAATGAGGGGTAAAGCTGGGCACTGGGGGCAGAGAAATCAAAACATGGCCCTACCCTCAAGGAGCTCACTCTTGTGGGGGGTGGGGTGGGAGGAAGAAGGGGCAGTTTGATAAACAACCCAATTAAAATGTCACATGGCATGTGCTTTAATGTAACGTTCATCAAAATAGGTAATGTAAGCGCAAATGTAAAACAGATTTAGAGAAAGGATATGTATTCAGTTTGAGATTTCGTAAAATTTAACTGCCTGTGACATAGCTGCACAGACCCTGCTCGTAGTGTTTGGAATACTGGAATACAAGTCTGGATCTTGTATTCTGGACAAGAGATAGAGATTTGGCTGTCGTGAATGTGTAAAGGACTGCTAAAGACATGGATGTGGTGAGATCAGCTTAAATAGTAGATAGAATTACAAGTAAAGAAAGAGTGAGAGACATCAGAATCTTTTTAGAGTATAAAGTATGTTCTAGTATTTGTTCAAAATATCCACTGTCTTTCCTAACTGGTTACATCTTTGCCACATGTACCTGGGTCTGTCCTTGAGGGAAAATTATAGTTCCTGACTCTTTAGTGTAAAGCTGGGCCTTGGAATGTTCTCTGTCCAATGAAATGTGAGTAAAAGAACATTAACTGTGCCAAACTTGAGACCTAAGACCTGGTTCTGTCCTCTTTCTTTTTGCTGTGTCCCCACATCAGGACTGAGTCCCGAGTGGAGAGCCGAAGGTATCTCATGAGAGACACATAACTTGAGCTGACACTAAACTGAGATTTTGGAGGTTGCTAAAATAATTTTGTCTGAGCCAAATAATACAGGGTGAGTAGAAAGACATCTAATGGATCAAATGGCAGTGATGCTGTAGAAATAAGATTTTGAGATATCCTCTATATAGAACAGATAGAATTCTGAAATATTTGAAATGTAGAGTTATAAATGAGTCCAAATGACTTTGAGATTTTTAGCTTGAGTGAATGTGGAAGGTTATATTGTTATAGGAGACGGAATAAGGAATCCCACTACTATTGTTATATCGGACGTGGCACTCCAATTCACTTTGGGACTGGAGGAAGAACAGCACTGAGATGTTGAAATTTGGACATATTTTGTTGAAGATGCCTGCTGGGCAGTGGAATGTATGGGCCTGGGGTTTGGGGGAGCTGTCTGAGCAAAGTGAGGCACCCCTGACACATTGTGTCCAGTACGATGAGGGCTAAGGATAGAACTCTGGAGGAAACTGATTTTTAAAGGAAAAATAAAAGAATAAGAGGGAATAAAATAAACCTAGTAGGAGTTCTTAGACAAATAGAAATAAAATAGGAAAGAGTGATGTTTTACACATTAAAGAAAAAAGATGTTTTAAGAAGTGCAGTCAAGTGTGTAGACTGCTGCAGAGAAGTAAATAAGTTGAAAACTTTGAGGAGGTTATTGGTGTTTATAATTAAGAGATAGTTAGAATTGCACATTATAGGCAAGCAGTTCTAACATCCGTACCTGACGTGATAATATCATATCCTCAAAATTATCCTAGGAAATTTCTTAAATTGCCCTTATGTCTTCAGTAGCTGGGCTCTGGAAACTCAAAAGCAAAGAATCGAATTGTTTATTTTTCTTTGAATTTGGGCTGTATCCCCTTTTCCTCTAGGTTAGAAGAGGCCATCGCCTGGTGTGAAGGGGCTTTAGAGTGTAGAGATGAAGAGATTTCCTCTCTTTTTTGACCTAGGAGGTATAGTTAAATTTCAAAAGGGCAAATTCACATTTGCAGGCACTGCATTGCAATTCAAGGATTCTTAAGAGCAGGGCTTCCGTGGTGGAGTAGGTGTGGGAGCCTGATCGTAATGAGAGGATTGGGGGTAATGAAGTGCAGAAAGCAAGTGCAGACAGATGAGGCCATCTTATTGGGGAGTCAAGGTTGAAAGGGAGGTCATTTTTGGAACGGAGAGGTGGGTGTGGTGAACATGGTCGTTGGCTGAAGAAAGGAGACACAGGAAAAACGGTGAGATCGAAGACCCAGAGGAGAAGAGAGATAATTGGTGGCAAAAGTTCCCGTGTGAGAGAGGAGGGGACTGCGCTAAGAATGGAATGAAATGGCAGGTCACAAAGAAGAGAATAGGACCTCCCCTTCTAGAATCTAGATGGAGGGAAGGAGGGAAGTGGAAATCATTCTGTATGCCAATAAATGTAATAGTGGGCTTCAGAGAAGTCATGCAAAAGTAACTGGTAAACACCACAGCCACTGAGCAAACCTGCGTTGCTATTATTAGTTTTAGCTTTGGGGAGTTATCAGGAAGGCAGACTGGTACTTGCAGGCAGGTCAGTGATAGAATATATCGTTGAGAATTAGCTGTAGAAAAGTGTAAGTTGCATGAATGAGAATTAGAAGAAATCTCCCAGGTCAGAGTATAGGGAGAGAAGCAAGGCACCACAGACACCCCATGAAGCTTATTCACTGTGGAAACTGGTTGAGGGCAGTGACGTCTTGAAGGAATCAGTGGTCCTGAGGAGTGGGTGCAATTCCACGGCTGATAGTCACAAAGGCAGAGTGTCGCTCAAAGTGAGGAAATCTAATGTTATAAACCGAGACATCGATGACGATGACCGGGCAACATGGCATAACTCCCAGCAGGGCAGCTGGGCCCTTACAGGAAATGTTCATAGACATGTTTAGGCCACAAGAGTGTAGAATTCAGTGGATGGTGAGGTGTTTTGAGTCTCCATGCATCCTGACAGCTGCCCCAGTTTGGCTCGGTCGGTCAGGCAGTGGAAGAGGAAGAGAGCGCCTAGGGAACGTGAGCAGCAGAACTTTGGTTCTGAGCCCAGGGCCCAGGCGGGCCACAGCCAGAAGAGATGAGGACCAAAGTTTTGTCACAAGAGCAGAAATCAAAGAGTCCGTTCAGGGAAAGACTCCCAAGTGTAGGGGAACTGAAGGGTCCATGAAGGAAACCGCAGTAATTAAGGGGATGACGGCCTAGAGCTGAATAGCTGTTGTCCCTGTGGATTGTGCATGCCTGAGCCATACACGTCCCTTCCTCCAGAACTTTCATTGTGGTCCCTGGCTTGAAGTGTGACTTTCCTCTTGTCATCATCATGGGACACAAGTTGATGGCCTGTAAAATGCTGCTCTCAGGGTGTCCGACTTTCCACTTGTCTAATGGCTTGCATTCCACTCTTCAGCAAGTCCATCTCTAACTTTCTGTAAGATCCTTCCATCTCTGTTACCTCCTCAATACTACGACCTTGGAGCTTCACCTCGCCAGGACTTCCTGCCCTTCAGCAATTCTTCCCCAGGTCTCTTAAGCTCTTCACACACCTGCCATACTCTCTTCCTCATAAAATAACATTTGCTGAGTGTCTACCATGGGCCAGGCCCTGGGCTAAACGTTTGACATGAATTTTCTCCGTGTTTTTTTCCTTCCCTAAAACATTATGAGGTAAGAAGGAGCAAGCTCCCTTTTTTAGCTCAAACATTTGAAGTCATGTCCCCAAGGTCACAGGGCCTCCTGGAACCTGGAAGTAAACAAAAAAGTTGTGTAGACGTCCATTATGTTGTACGTCTTTTCTAACTACTCTTTGCCTATGTTACCTGGGCCTCATGGTCCATTGTAGTATAACAGCTCACACCCACACCCTTCCTTGCTTTTCCTTTCAGACATTTGCAGTACCAATCAGCTCCTTCATTCTGACGCAACCTAGTGGCCTGTTTTCATCCTGCCTCATTCCAGGCTGCTAAGTGTTGTTGGGGAAAATTAAATAGCTGTGCTAATTGCTTTCATTACATTGTCATGATGTCCGACCTCAGCTGGGCCCTCACAAACACTGGCAATCTCTTTGCTCCTCTCTTGACAGCGATTTCCCATATCCCACAGCATCTGTTGCAAATCTGTAGAGTTTTCCTCAAGTCTACTTTGATTAGAAACATTCTTAACATGGCTTACCAGGCTCTCCAAAATCTGGCTTCTTCCCATCTCCGTGATCTCCCTGAGGACACTTCTCCCTCTTGCTTTTCTAGCCTCTGGCCACACGAGTATGTTTAATCCCTTGTCTTGACCCTTTGGGGTGTTCTCTTCACTGTGTTTGAGAAGCCTTTCTCTTGCTTCTTCAGTGTTATCTTATCTGATGAGCCTTTCCTGACCTGCTATCTTAGCTCAGAACCCACCATGATATTTTTAACATTCTGCAGATTTTGATCGATTTGTCTGAAACCAGCCTTTCTCTTTAGGCGGCTCTGTGTAGATAGTAACAATCTTGTCTCATTTAACTAATGGACCGCCGGCACATGACATGATGTCTGGTCCTTGAGATGTGCTCAATACCTGTTGTGTATTTAATTACAATTGTACCTTTAATAAGCGGATGGATTCATTTTTATGCACAGTCGGGACTTGGGATACCTCGATTACACAGAGTTTGTGAAGGTACCAATGGTACAGAAAATCTGAGGTTTTTCGTGTGGACAATGGGTTGGGTCAGAAATGCTTCTCCACCTAGATGTAAGACCTGAGAAGATACAGAGCAAATGAGATCTATGGATATGTGGTTCTCTTGGTGGTAAACCTGAAGGAACCAAGATAGTATGTAGAACGGTCTATATGATGGTGTCCTTTGTTCAAATATAGGCCAAGAACTAGGAAATCAAAACACAGAAAAAAAAAGTGCCAGCCCTTGAGGTGAAGGTGTTGACAATTCAGATGTTGTGTACTCTAGAAATGAACTCGACACCTAAGAGGGTTATGGAAGCCAGGACCTTTTTATTCTTTCTTCGGTCTCTGAGCTTATTACCATTTTGATCCTTTCCTAGTTGACGTCTGTATCCTCTGTCTGAGGATGGAGGCTTCCCTTGTGTCACAAGCCCGGTGACACAGTATACTGGAAGCCAGAATTGTCTGAGCTTGGGTAGAGGAAAGTGAGTCAGAAGCAAAATGAGCACAGGTTTTGCCAGGTGAGGCAGCAGCTGTCTCAGGTATGGCAGGTCAGTGCCAGGTACAGGCTAAATTTAAAGAGATTCGATTCATCCATTCACTCGTTTGTTTATTCAAAATGGGGAGAATAGGGAAAAGGCACAACTTTGAAAGTGCTGAGGGGAGATGATTGGGTCACTGAGCTGCGTCGCTCGAAGAATTTCCTCCTGTAGCAAGGCAGGAAAAGCATGAACAGTTTCTGGCCTCTGGGAAACAGGACTATCGGAGGCACACGTCCTCACCTTTCTCCTGTACCTACAGCATCACTGTTCCTTGTTGCCGTCAGTCCCAATGGAAAGAGCTATATCGGTTCTCAAGTTTCATAAAAGCACCAGACTTGATCCCCAGGGGTCCAGATCGTATGTTACATTGAACCTGGCCCGGATTATGAAATGTGCTGAGTGGCTGAATCCTGCAGTTTATGGCGGGTCAGCCTTATCCACACAGGTAGGCTGAGAATAGGGAGAGGCAGTGTCCCGAGGAAAAATGGTATCCTTTTATGGAAGAAGAAGGGAGGGGTTCGGAAGAGGCAGAAATAATAAATGGCCACAATAGAGATGTTCTAAGGACAGGGATTTGTGATATACTGCCTGAGTCAGAGACGAAAGAGGCAGTGATGTTTCTCTATATCAGTTAGGATGTTTTTGTTGTTGTCATTATTGTTACACGTATCAGAAACCCCTCCTAAAGCAACTCTGACAGGAAACCCATTGGCTTGTACAACCCAACCATAAAGGAATGGTGCTGGCCTCAGGGACTGGATCCAGATTTAAGAACAAGTATCCGACATTCCACTCTCCTCCTCTTTCTCTTCCCTTGCTTGTTAATTTAATTTTCTTCTGCCATTGAACCTTCTTTACCTAGTGGTAAACCTGGCTCCACATCCTTACAGCTTCAGCAAACAGAAAAGAGCACTTTATTGTCATTTCTAGTCTGGAAAGTCTGGGAGGGAAAAAACAACTTGGCCAGCTTGAATAAGTTGTTTCTTTCTCTCTAGACGGATGAGGAAAGCAGAGTCTTTATCAGAAGTCTAGCTGTTTGCTAATTAAAGGCGATGTTATCATAAGTTCTCAACTTTCTTGTGCTGTAGACCCCATTGGCAGTCTGGTAAATTCCAAAAAATCCTATCTAGGAATAATGCATTTACATCTGTACAATGCAGCATATACGATTGCAAAGGAAAGTCATGCTACTTAAATACAGTGATCGAAATATTTTGAAAATAATTTATGATGTAGTAACATATGTGCTTCATTATTAATGCATTAAATAATAAGACATGGTAACAGACCTCATTCCTGCCTCATGGAACTTGGAGGTGTTGATGAGCATAAATGATATCCGCCACATGTGTAATGTGATGTGAAAATATCTGTGATTTATTTTGGTAACATCGTAAGTCCTGTTAATGTTACTGTGGTTTGTTGTCTGCATTCAAATTTGAACAAAATCATAAATTCTAGTTTGAGGTTAGTGAAAATCAAGTTGTGATTTTTTTCCACCCAAGTGGTCAGCCCCTCTGAATCCTTCTCAGGATCATTTCAGGGTCCATGGAGTCCAGAGCTGCTATACTCATGGGTCAGTGAGGTAAGAGTTTGAGAGGACCTTAATTAAAAGTGGATTTCAGGAGCTACTGGATCAGGGCTGTCCATCTCCACCTAGATGATTTTATACCAGGGCTACTCCTGAGACTTGTTTTCCAAAGAACTGTAACTTCACTAATATTAAAGTCACTGCAACTTTGGGAATTACATCGGGCCGTGGTGTCTTCGTTGACCTGTTTCCTATACATCTCACCCAAAACGTGACATAATTTGTGATGCGGCTTTATTGAGAAGAGATTGTTTCTCAGACCAAAACCTTGATTTGAGTTGAAAACTCCTAAGTGGGTGGCAAGGCAGATGGTTAGCATGAAGCCTGAATACTAGAACGTGTCAAAAAGAACGGTTCTTCTCCAGCAAAAGGTGAAGCGTTCTCCTTTCGAGGGGCAACCAGGAGTGTGAAAACAATGGTCCATGGACACAGAACTTTGGGTTTAAATCTAGAACTGGACAGACCGTGGTGAGAGCTAGCTATGAGAAAAGTCAGAAATCTCTTTCGAGAGTCCAATGGTTTATTTTTTTCCCCTTATTTATCTTTTTTCTTTCATAGTGTTTTAAAATTATTTTAAGCCTTCTTCAGCTGTACTGAAAATAACTAAGGGACTAATCTATGATAGGGACACAATGTTTGAAGAGCAGTGAGAGTGTACCAGTGGAAACTGGCATTGGTGGTCATAGAAATATATGTGACATGAATGGTCCAGGAAATAGATTAAGGCTCCTTGGTCAGCCGCTCCTTGATAATATGTGATCTCTTCTTAGTGTTAAGCCTGGGCACTTTTGAGTGGGTTTCAATAAGAAAACATGTAACGAAGCATTAGTCATGTTACTGTGACCCCAGTTGGGGACAGAGCCAAAAGATCAAATTTAACAAAATCCGAATACCTATTATGGTGCCAGACCTTCTGGAAGGCATCTTACATATATTGTCTTACTTAATCCTTCCCAAAACCTTGTGAAACAGCCACCATTATTTCCACTTTACAAGTGAGAAAACTGAAACTCAGAGAAGGTGACTCATTTATTGAACATCACACAGCTGGTGAGCAGCAGAACGAGTTTGGGATGCTGGGATACCTGACTGCAACTTAGTATGTCTCTTTTCTACTATAGAGCCTTGCCAAAAATGCATACTTGTTCACCCAATTATTTTTAGTACCCATTGGCCAGCTTCCCTGGGCCCCAGGCAATTTGCCAAAAAAAAAAAAAAAAAAAAAAAAAAAAAGTGGCCAGTATTAGAAACCTGGAAATGGACCTTATGTGACCTCAAGGCACATGTGCTTATCTTGCTTTTTGCAAAGAAGAGTCGAAATTATTGCAAAAAAAAAGAACAAAAGCTTACAATTTTTATATGTCCTTACTTGCGCTGTAGTCAAAAAAATGTTTCAAGTGAGGACCCTAATTATTGGATTACAGTGAGATCAGAAAAGAGTTATCTAGTATAACTCTAATGTCACACTGGGAACCATAATAGGAAACGTATGTAAAATATCAGTTTTCACAAAACAAATATTTATCCGTGGGGAGTGCTGGGGGGAGGGAATGTAAGCTCTATGTTTGTTGAGCTTCAGACTGATAGAACTATTACATAGAAATAAACATAACGATATATCATGATTAGTTATGACATATTGGCACCACTCTCAAATTAATCCAGACATTTAGACCTTCAAAGCGGGTCACTATTTTTTTGGACTATGGCAACAATTAATAAATCAATCTTATCACACCGAGTGATTGATTAGCACTTTTTGCAAAACGTATAGCAAATGGCTCTGCTAATCAAAGGAAATAAAACTATTCATAGATCTTCTTTTAATCTGAATTTTCTCCAATTATACACAGACTTTTTTTTTCCTCTGGCCATATCTAAGTTCATTTACTATTCTATGGATAGCAAAATGTTTAAGTCTGACAAAATACCCACAGTCTGTAACCTCTATTGGAAAAGCCTTTGATTACAGTAAAATTACACAAAAATGTGTCATTAAAAGGCATTGGACAGACATAAAATCTAACCTTTTGAGCTGAAGAATACTTAATATTCTCTTCATGATCACGCGAGGGGAAATTCTTCGCTATGGAATAGCTATTTTCCTGTTAAGCAGGCTATTTCATCAATGATTTATTCCTGAGCTGTAATAGGTCGTTTAAAATGGTGGTTTAAAAGTTGGGCCTTTTTGTTTAATTTTCTCACAGGCGGTTGGTAATTATCATGGTCCTGCAGTTTCTCTGGAATGCCGTGGAGGGTCAAATGCCAGTGGAACCCTGCTTTATAGGGTAATTAAGACAGTCGACATGGTTATTAAATACATCATGCTAAACTAAACTGGAATGCTGTGAAATAAAATCCAAAATCATAAATAAAACTTGGGCATTCCAGCAAAGGGGTATGTGTGAAAAGGAGGAGCTTTATGCTCTCAGAATTGCAATAAATAGCCTTTGCCCCCTCAGACTTACTAAAATCTGGCTACTGAAAGCCTCTGGATTTGTCTCCTGGCGAGGGAAGCTGACATAAAAGCTACACCTCCATATACACTCGAAGTTCTAATGCCCCCTCTTTCATATTACATAAAACAACGTACAAGTACTTCTTGAGTATTTCTGCAGAGATCCATTGCTGAAAAATGTGCAGTGTTAATAAATTAAGTAACCCAATGTGAGTTTGATAAGATTGGCAAATGAGGCTTAGGTAATTTAAAAAAAAAAAAACAACATCAGGACTCTTTCTTTGTAAGCTATTTCCAATGACTGTTCATAGCTGTAGATTCATGCTGCATTTCAGAATTTATCTGCAACCTGCATAAGACCATGGTATAATGAATACTTCAAAGAAACCAGTGACCGGCTCTCTGAAGGCTTGTTGACGTTGATAATTCTAAACAGTGGTGATCGGTAAACATTGTCATCAGTAGAGATATAAGTCTTCCAAATATGTGTCTGTCTTGTGGGCCTAAGCTTTCATACTCAAGAGCCGAAGCCTTCGGTAATTTAATTTCTTTCCAGAAAAATGTGATGAGTATACAAAAATGCTGGCAAAAGGGCTGGCCAAAATGAGAACAGAGTAAAATGCAGTCTTTCCAACCTATAATATCCTGCCTACGAAAGATTTTAAATTATTCTTCCCTTGTGTATTGCCTGGAAGTTTTTTTGTTTTGTTTTGTTTTGTTTCTATATGCATGTTTACAAGCAAATTCATTGGTTTACTAGGCGAAGAGAAAGAGCTAGTCTTAAAGAGGGGAAATAAATATTTCCAATTCTAGCTGTATAACTAAAAGCCAAAATGTGTAGTTGGCAGGCATGGAGCCAGCTGACTTCAGATCACTAGCCTTTCCTTAAAATCAGTCTTCCTATTTCCACATGGAACACATTTTAAGTTAACAATGTGTAGTTTGGCAAAGGAATTGTTTTTCTTTGGCATGAAACGGTTGTCTAGTTTTTTTAAAAAAAAAAATGCATTTTCTGCCTGCTCCTAGGTACAAATATGTCAACATTCTTTGGAACTTTTAAAACTTGTTATATCAGGAAAGTTTTCAATACTTACTTTTTTTCTTCCTAAATAGGAGAATATATATTTAACATATTCATATATTTGTGTGTATGCCCCATATTATTCTTAACATTGCTTAAATACACATCGACATGTGTATTGAGTGCTGCTATAGCGATGTCATGCATACTTTGGGAGAACACGCATCTCAACGAAGTCATTTAAATGTTCTTTGATGAGTATTTTTACAGGGTTTATGGACAAGGTACGATCTGAAAATAAATCCGGCTGTTTCCTTCCCTTCTCTCTGTCAGAGTCTTAAAATTGAGTCATTCTATCTATTCACGATGTATTTATAGCATAGAAACCTAGAGTGGAATGCTACCCATTGAAAGAGTCGCAGACTATTTCCCTCTTTCTGGCGACTGCCACAGAAAGCTCAGAAAAGCAGAAATGCAAATTTTCAGACATTGGTTCCACATGAAATGGGACAGACCGCTGCACCAGCTACTGTGTGAGACCAGATAGGACCACTGCTGCCTACACATAAAGAAGGCCATTAAGGAGAAGTTGTTTATTTCTGCTTCTGCAGAAATCATAAACACCAACCCTGAGCCTGACAGCACAAGCTGTGCCGCAGTAAATTCTAGTACTCTGCTGGCCCTTCTAAGCTGCCCAGTAAAAGTTGCTATAGCTAAATCCCATATACATTTCATGAAATCACCCTACTCAGAAGATGGTATCATATTCGAGCACAGTGGGGTGTGCAAATGCCCATAAATCACGTGTAGAATCTGAAATCTCTGTTTTATAAAATCTGTGCAAATTTAACCATGACCCTTTGCCAGACAATAGGCCTTCATATGCTTTGCAGCTTAGCAGACACCCAGGAATTTTGTTTCGAAGTGATAGCTACTGTCTGTGTCATATTTAGGACCTATTCATGCAGCATCTGGCGGAAAATAAAAGGGTTCTCTCCACTAACATATGCTAAAGAAGGCTATGGCCCTGCGCTGACTCCTCCCCTTCTGATTTTTTGCAAATAGCACAACATAAGAGACGGTTGTTTCTGGCTGCCCTGCTGCCTGTCATGGTTGTCAGGCGAAATCCCATGAATTATTGCTCTTCCAGATGTAAGAGATTTTCAGGCGGCCTTCAACTGCCTGTGGTTTGTGGTCCTGGAGAGGAGAGAAACGAGATTAAGCTTCATCTCATCAGTGCAATGGGAAAAGATCACACAGCGGACTAATAATCAGGGCTGTTTCATTCCAGAGCCAGACTTGAGAGAGCTGTGTGTTTTTGTTTCAAGGTGATGTCACATTAAGCTTGTTGGAAGACAGTGATTAAGGTCAAACAATATTTGAGGAAGATGAAAAAAAAAAAAGGGTTCAACCTTCTTCTGATGCTTCCTTACTGCATTTGCTTAAAGGGAAAGGATGGATCATTTTCATTGATGGCAAGGAATGGGAAGTGGATTTACTCCTGTGATTCAAAGTTGTCAGCAATTCTGAATACAAGGTTAATGCGAGAAAAAATTAGAAATGTCCCCATAAAATTACAGCTCTACTGTTCATTGTCATTTGGAGGATGCATTCATCACCATCAAAAAAAATCAAGTGTCACTTTTTGTTATCTGTAAAGGTCAATTTTGAAGTCTTCACTTTTTTTTTTTTTTTTTTTTTTTGAGTCTACGAACATGTCATATCGGGTCTGGAAACATACATTAAAAAAAACAGCAGGGGATAATAATGCTTTCTGATATGCAGCATTTTTTTTTAAACGTTTTAGTTCACTTTTTCCCTCAAAAAGTGCACTCTTATAACCCCCTACAAGTGGTAAATATCAGCAGATTCAATAACCCCAGTTACCAACATCTAACTAAAGGCTTTCATAACTGTTTCCAGAATGACTCCGAAAATAAATCACACCCACTCCCATTATATACAGCTTGAGTCCTCAGGGAGAAAACTTATAACTCATTACATTTCCATTCCCTTTGATCAAATACCATATACAGCACCTGGATATTATAATTTTAAATAATAGTTGTGACGCAAACTAGGATAATGCTTAAAAACCTAAGAATCTTAATATGGTTACTATTAGTTCTTATCATTTACGGCATGGAGAAATGGTGAGTCGTTTTGTGGCATTTTGCTCGAGCTCCATTAGCAAAATATTAATTATAGATCAAGAAAACATGTTTTTAAAGAACCACCTGGAAATAATCGACAAATATATATGTCTTAGATCAGAACATAATTGCCTCAATTCAACCTGTGTAACGGTTTTTTTTTCTTTTTCTATTTTTTTTTTTTTTGTGTGTGTGTGTTTTTTTTTTTTTTAAGATGAAGCCTGTTTAAGTAATGGGGTAGTACACCAGATGTAAAACCTCCCAGGCCAGCTTTTCTTTCCATTTCAGCTCAGGCACCTCACAAAGGTTCTCTAATGTGAGGGGTCCCAGTGAAACCGTGATGAAAACCACAGGTACAAGTGGCTTACATGAAAGCATTTATTGCTTTTCATGCATTGCATTATAGCATAGTGGAAAAAAAGTCCTTCGTTGAAAATGCATTAATTATTTGACACTGGTTGGCCTCAAAGTCACTTGTACTATAGGATGCAAGTGAAAGATCACAGCTGAAAAAAAGATCGTCGTACTTGACGTAGGCTCACAGAGTCTTCTTATGTTCCGTGTGAAGTTGTCTTGAACTGAAACCTGTGCTCCTGAAGGATTAAGGGATGGAAAAGCAAAGACTGAAGCTGCCGTCATTTAAACCTAAGGATTCCCTAGCACAAAGGTGCAAAATGGACGAAGCCAATCGGACTCTAGGCTTGTTCAGTAAAGAATCATTTTCCTTCAGAAAGTTTTACACTATTAGCATTCCAAAGGCGTTATCTCTAAAGCAAGTGGTCTTCTCTTGGCTTTTATTCTGCATTGAGTGACCGCAGGCACTGAATAAGTGGACATGGTTTTAAATTACAGTTTATGGTATCTCTAAACAATCCTTTGTATATGAGAAATACGGAGAAATTTAAAGAAAAAAAATATGGTGCTCATCAATGACTTGCATTTTCTTAGTTAATTGGTATTTTATTCCTTAAATATTTGTGTGGAGTTTGTGGTTGTACAATTGCTTTTTGTTTAGTTTCTAGAAGAAATGCTTATTTCCAAGTCAATGAGATTAAAAAGTATTATGTATCCTACAAATAGCAAAAGTTTGTAGTGTTTCTGAGCAGTGGAAAACCACTTAATTTTAGACATCTATTTTCTTACATGTATGTTAACTCAAACTGACAGCTCAAGGAGTGCTTTATTCATTCAATGATTCAATCTTTCATTCAACAATTACTAAGCACCTACTATGTGTCATGTAGTTTGGCACGCCAGCGACAACAATGTAAAAATAGACATAATCTCACCTTCGTGTCTAGTAAGATATACATATATTAAACTAATAACCAAGTAGCTATCTAAACTTCAATTGCTACTCATGCTGTAAGGGGGAAGCATAGAGAAGGGTCATGAGAATATGGAATTCACATAAAACTGATTTTTGCGGATACTTATCATTGTATAGCGGTGAGGATGCAATGCTTTACCCCAAGTAAAGTAACTGAAAGCTTATTTCTTTAGTTTCTAAAAAAACAAAAACAAACAAAAAACCTTTATAAACAAAAAATTTGAGAAGGCTGACATGTTTGTGTGCTGGTGTCAGAATTCTGGGTTTCGTAGTTAATTTCCCATGTTCAGTAGCAAAAATAGTGAGTGCCAGAAGATACCATTTCCAGAACAAGCCATTTCTAAGTGGTTCTCACTGAGCATGTACAATCTCCCTTTGAAAAGCCATACAGATCATCTTAAAATATAAAACCAAAAATCCTTAGTCACAAGACCGGAATTTTAGCTTTTCATCCTTCCTCACATCAATTTTCTACTCCAATCCCACTCAGCTTTTCAGCCCAGATTTCTAATCTCCTTTGTCAAGATCAAGTGTAGCATCATTTTCTCACCTCCAATTTGATAATGGTTTGGCTGCTTCATATCTCGCTCTTTTCAATCTCTTAACCTCTTGATTTTACTTCTTTCCTTCAGATTGTTTTTCCTATTTAGCTAATACTTTTGACATTCATACTTCATGTCTTCACTAAAGTATGAGTGAGTAATAATTAATTTGTCCAATGTTGGCAAAACCCAATAATATAAGGTGTCCGTGTCATCTGAGCACTTTCTTTTCTTTCAAACCACACAACACAATTCTCCTCAAGTATTTTCAAGTTTCTGGTCCCTTCCAGCCACCCTTGCCTCTGCTCTTAAATTTGAACCCTTCACCTTTATTGCATTCACCTTCCTTCACTCAACTTGCAAATTAGATTACTCATGACAAAAATGTTCAACTATTCTCCCTTTAATGTCCAAAGGACTTCGTGATTTTCAGATTTACAGCGTGAATACTATATTTAGTTTTCCAAACATGAATGATAGCTAAAGAAAAAGTTGTGAGGTGGTAGAATTTAGAGAGCAGTATTTGTTTCGGAAGTTACTTGTGCTGGTTAAAGACAAATACCATATGATCTCACTTATATGTGGAATCTAAAGAAAAGAATAAATGAACAACCTAATCAGAAACAGTCTCAGAGACAGAGAGAAAACTGAGGGTTGCTAGATGGGAGGGGAGTGGAGATAAGAGAGAAGGTGAGGGGATTAGAAAGTATAATTGGTAACCACAAAATTGCCATGGAGATATGAAAGAATTTGGGGAATATAATCAATAATTTTGTAAAGATCTTATAGGTTATTTAACGGATACTTGTCTTATTAGGGAGATCACTTCATGGACGGTATAGATGCCTGACCACTGCAGTGTATACCCGAAGCTGAAGCTGAATAATAACAAATGTCAACTATAATTTAATATAAAGATACATATATATATATATATATATATATATATATATATATGGCCACAGGAGGTGGAGTACAGCATAGGGAATAGAGTCAATGGAATTGTAACAGCTGTAAATGGTGTCAGAGGGGTAGTAGATTGGGGGAGGGGGGTTATCACTTTGTGAGGGGCATAAATGTCTATTACCTGCAACTAACAAAAAATTAATACTAAATATTTTGTAACACTTGAAAAAGTATAAAAAAATCAAAAGAAAATAACCTGTAATCCAACTGAATAGATTAAATCAGTGGCTTTTACAGTTTTTGTTAATTTTTAAATAGTATAATAGTGTGGAATCTAAAGAATAGAATAAATGAGTACGTAAATGAAACCTCTACTAAAATTAAATGAAACGATAATGGCCATTGTTTCTTCTTGCTAAGGGAGAAAAATAAAACTGCTTAATCACTGTATTACCTTCTATTAAACTAGAGGCTCTTCTCAAGTTAAATCTGATACCTTTCATTGCTGACATTTTAAATTTTTTAAATATTTTATAGGAATTGTTCAAACTTCTCTTCCTCATTATTTCTGCAAAACTGAAACATTTCATTTTAATTTTTAAGTTAAAATGGCCTCTAGCTAGGCAATAAGACCTCCTTCCATCATTACTCATTCCCCATAAAGCAGATAGTGAGCATCTCCTGTACATTGTTGGGTTGTACATTTGAAAAATCAAAGATGTCAAAAGCAGCAACCACGTCCACAAGAAACTAACATGTTCTTTGAATTATCCCCAATGTTTATTTTAATGGCAGGTCAGTAACATTTAAATAATAAAATGAAAACTTGTCACCACTTCATCGTATCACCACATACTCCAAAATAGACAAATAGGGATTTGTGCATTATTTACTATTTTAGTAACTCTAGTCCACACTTTTCTGTGAACATTAAGTTGGCTCTTTCAGCATCAAATTGCGTTGCCCATTGCTACTACACACAACTGCTACTACCAACGCATTCAAATTCTCTTTTTCCTATAAAGTAACAGAAAAAAAATATATTTTACCAATTGCCTTTGAAGACATACCAAATAAAAGCTAAAGGTATGAATCTGGAAAAGTATCCCAGTATCTCAGATTTGCATGTGATTGCGGGAAGGGGGGGTGGCTTACACACAGGTTTATGGATTTCTATCTGTGGATGCTTCCCGTTTATAACTTTAAAATCCTATCTTAAAGGTCCAGACGCCCTCTCTAGGAGTAGAATTAATTCCATTTCTATGCCCCATGTGCCTCTTGAGGCCAGATCTGCCAGTAATGCTTAATTGGGTTGGAAGATAGTGGATAGTACCAGTTTATCATGCAGGCAACTGACACAAAACTTTTGCACTTATCTGAGGTTAGACTGTGTCTGGGTTCAGAGATGAAAGGTCAGCGCTTTTTCCACTAAGTCCCCTAGACATTCCAAAATCCCCAGTACATTACAAATTTGAACAGTTTAAGCTCTCTTAAATAAAGAATCTCTTCTTCCTGTAAAGTATACAGTGTATATAGATACAGTGGAGAAGAAACATGTGAAAGTTCACAGCTATGACCTTTTAACATCAATAGTTTTATTTATAGCTAGGCGTTTAGTCTATAGGGCTTAATATAAAAGCAAGAAGAAAGACAAAGGTATCTGGTTAGCTTATAATAGCTATCCGGTTATATAAAATGTGTCTTTTTACTAGTGAGCCGAGACTAAAACTGATAAATAATTAAAGTGACAGCCATTTTAAAGTAAAGAATAACATTTCTCTATCATTTTTAATTGAACACATTCCGTTTCTCTCTTCATATGGCCTGAAATAGTCTATCGGATTTTAAAGAAATAGGTTTATTTCTTCATATGTGTAATTCATTTTTAAAAGACAAAAGAACAGTATTTTATTTTTATTCCCACCTACCTCCTTGTCACCTATTTGGTGTCCTGCTGTACTTAAAATGGTAACGTGGGAGAGTTGTAGATTATAGTAGTCGAAACCCCGTTTCATGGAATTTTAGTAGTTTGGGAAATTTAGCAAACACAGTCATATACATTCATTTACTCTTTTCAAAATAGTTCTCCAGCACTTTTAAGGATTGCCTGGAGGTACACTGGGCGAAGTTCAAAGATTCAGAAAACTCACAATGAGAGCAAAGTCTGAGACAAAGCTGGAGTGTAGACCACCAAGGGCTCCATGTGGCAAGCCGAAGAGAAGGTCTTAACCTACGGGGAGCCTGGGAAAGATTTGATATGGAAGAAAGACTGATCTTAGATCCCAATTCTATTCTGGGAGAAGAACAGGAAGCCACTTTGGACTGTGCTTTCATTATTTCCAGAGGGCACCACCACCCTCTCCTTGCAACCCTCCTGGTTGGGAAGACAGTCGGAGCCTAAGAAATTGTCTGCTCATCTGGAGACCAATTTACCTCTCTGAGTACCCCCAGCTGAAAGGGAGCTTTTCACTGCTATGATGCCCTCTGTGCAGTTCCTTACAATTCATTAGTTTAAATCATGCTAAAGTCATAATGGAAACTAACAGATAGCCTTTTATTTTTAACTGGAACTTCCAGAGACGACATCTTTACCCAAAAAAGTGACTAAACGGGTAAGAATTTCAAGTGTCATCTGTACCTATGTATACAATTGACCATGTTATTGTTCCACACTCCATTTTAAGTTGACTATAGTACTTGGGACTTTTGTCTTCTAGTTCTGTGTTCTAGCTCTGCATTCGCAACCATCTTTCTGGTGGGATATAGAAATCTCTCTATAAGTGACTGCCAACACTTTGGAGACAAAACCCCCAGGGCTGCTGTATTTTCTAGTTGACAGGATATCTGCTTCGTCATTAAATTTAAAAATTAAAAGAAAAAAAAAAAAAACACCTTCAGTAAACAGTACTGAGGACCTAAATAGTAAGGAGAAGTCCAAAGTATCTTGTAGTACGTGGAGCCCAGGTTTCGGAGTGGGACCAAATGGGACTTGACTCTCTAGTCGAAGTTCTGTTTGATGCGTGGCTTCGGTCAGAAGGTGGATTGTCTAAGCCCCATTTCCTTATAATGAGGGAAAGGTATAACGTGAAGTGTAATAAGTGTGAGAGTATAATGGGTTTGTTTATGTAAATTATGGGGCTGGTTTATAGTAAAGATTCACTTAATCTTAATTATTATTAACATTGAATTAAATGTCATTTGTACAATGGAAGAATGAGAAAAATCAGAGTGATTGACAATATATAGGGAATTAATTGCAGCAAAGTATATAGTTGATTATTCTCCTTTTTGTATTCATGTGCTCTGTCTAACATTTATCAGTAAATAGATTGAGAGAAAATTCTAAAATGTATGGAGAATTAAACAACAGTGACAGAGTTTGTACACCTGCCGCAGGAGTGAGTTCTGGCCAATTGCAAGCCTGGTGCACTGCAGTTGTGTGTTATTCAGAAAGTACGGAAGTTTCAGAGATAACCTAAGACTCTTCACCAGGGGGGGAAGTGGTGAATGGGTTACCCTCGTTTAGGTGGAGAAGGTGGAAACCGTGGCGACATCTGGGTTGTAGCCCATAACAAAATGACTTTAAAACCACTTGAAGACAAATATCCTAAGAAACGATTTGTGTCTGCAGAAGGAGCAAATAGTCGGGGTAGTGCACTGAAAGGCTCCAGAGGAAAAGACTGTGAGATTCTTCTACCAGTGGGTGTTTCAGTAACTGAAGAAAATGGTGAAATTATAGGAGAACTGAATGAAGAGAAAGACAGAATTTTGGTAGTGGACGGAGGTCTTGGTGGTAAATTACTTACAAATTTCGGACCATTGAAAAGCCAGAAACGAGTAATTCACCTTGATCTCAAACTTATAGCTGATACAGGCCTAGTGGGATTCCCAAATGATGGAAAATCTCTTTGCTGAGGCAGATTTCTCACGCAAAACCTGCGATTGCAGTTTATGCATTTACAACACTAAAGCCTGAACTTGGAAAGATTATGTATAATGATTTCAAACATATCAGTAGCTGCTCTTCCTGGTTTAATAGAAGAAGCACATATGAGCAAAGGAACGAAACAACTACTTTTTGTTGTCGATATGTCTGGATTTCAGCTTTCTTCCCAAACTCAATACAGAACTGCCTTTGAAACCATAATACTGCTTACAAAAGAGTTGGAGTTGTACAAAGAGGAAGTTCAGACAAATCCTGCCCTCCTGGCAGTTCATAAAACGGACTTGCCAGATGCCCAAGATGAATTCCATGTACCTATGCACCAACTCCAGAATCCTAAAGATTTTCTGCATTTATTTGAAAAAAACGTGACTCCAGAGAGGACTGTGGAGTTCCAGCGTATCACCCCCATCTCTGCAATAACCAAAGAAGGAATTGAAGAATTAGAGAACTGTGTAAGGAAATCTCTGGATGAACATGCCAACCAGGAAATGGAGGCATATCATAAAAAACAGTTGCTTAATTTACAGATTTCCAATACAATATCTTACAGTGAGCCACCATCAAAGAATGCTCTTACTAGTTCCAGAATGTACAGAATTTAAGTTTATTAAAAATGATATTGATATATGTTCATTTGAAAGCTTTTTCATAGACATGTATTGTTTGGAATGTTAGCTATTACTAACCTTCTAATATACCCTGTTTCCCTGAAAATAGGATCTAGCTGGACAATCAGCTCTAATGTGTCCTTTTGGAGCAAAAATTAATATAAAACCCAATATCATATCATATCATATCATATCATATCATATCATATCATATCATATCATATCATATCATATCATATCATATTATAGACCGGGTCTTATAGTATAGTAAAATAAGACTGGGTCTTATATTAATTTTTGCTCCAAAAGACACAGTAGAGCTGATTATCCAGCTAGGTCTTATTTTTGGGGGAACATGGTATATGCCATCATTTGAGAACCATATCTTTTTGTGATGTTTTGTAGTTGTATCAACAATAAGAAAGTAACTGAAAACAAAAAATGAGTTTATAGTTTTATGGCCAATCCACCTGTAATAAAATCTCTGATAGGCCTGTACTTCCGATGTCTCTAGTGAGGTCACTTTTCTTTAACATAAAATATTTCTAGAATATTATGAGAATGAGCAACTAGGTTTTATTTGTTTTTGAGTCTGTCATTGTACCTATTTCTACTAAATATATAATAGGTCTCATTTTTAGAAAATCTTAAAACCCTAAATTGGAAGATGTGTTCAGTGATAATAAAGATCATTGATAATATTTAACAGAAACCACTAAATAAATGTTTGTGAACTCAAAAAAAAAAAAAAAAGTGATAAAATATTACCAGTGAGATTCATTTCCTTCAATTGTAACCTCCTCGTGGTCTCTGGAAAGTGACTATTCTAACCTCCTGAGGAACAAAAAGGGAAAACACTTGCCCACATTTTCTACTATTGAAGATGTTGGTCGGATTGTATTAGAGAGTCAGGCTGGTGTCCTAGTGGAGTCAGAAATGCTTCCATTATCCACCCTCCTCTCTCATATCCTATCACCTGACACCTGAAACCAGCCCTAGAGAGTAACCGTCCTCTCTGCCCTGCTCTTAGAATGAGCACTGGTCCAGGCTCAGGTGGTACTTCCGTGTCCCCAAGACCAAACCACCTTTATCATCAGGAATCATTCCTGGTTCCAGGCTTTCCTTGCTCCCCATCATTTTCCATTATATTCGTCAGTTTAATAATTGAATGCCCCCAAGTTCCAAACCCTGCACTGGGCCCTTTGGGAGAAGAGCAGCATGGGCCCTGCTCTCTGCCAGGGATGAGCTCAGAGCCTAAATGAGGGAGAGAACAAAAGACCAGTCAACACCCCGTCTTCAGTAAACCATTACGCATTTACTTTGTAGGGAATCAGATGAAATCTAATGTTTAAGAATGTCCAGTTCATGCTGTAGAAAGCAGACGGTGTTTACTCTCAGGGACTGCAAGGGGGCTGCCCTCTTTCTTGGTCTGGGTGTCGATTTTACAGCTGTGTTCAGTTTCTGAAAAAAAATCATTGAGTTGCACACTTAATGTGCATTTTTCTCATCTATACACAATACTTCCATTAAAGTTTTAAAAAAAGACATATTTCTTTCCTTTGCATAGAATAGTTATTTTACGTAGACCGGGTACATACATTCCTTAGTCTCAACAAATACGTTAAAAAATGAATTATGATTTCAATTTCTAAGAAATGAAAGCCTAAAAGTCCTTGACTCCTTTTCCCAACCATGAAAACAATCCTTATTTTTGTAAATGAATCACCATGAGGAATCTTCAGTTATGCTTCTATTTGTAATAATGTCATTCAGTTCGAAGCCTCTGAGGTTATTCCCACATATTTAAGAGATATTATATCCCCATAGTCATCCTAGAGAGTACTTCCCACCAGGAAAGTCAGCACACCAGTTGCTCTGAAATTTCCATTTGGGTCTCTTATTTTTTGCACCTACCACCAGCTTATTTAATGATGCCTTGAGCAAACAAGCCATTGCATTCACTGTATCCCCCTGGTATTAAACTGTATTAACATCCTTCATTTTTTTTTCATGAAAATGTCATTTCTGTGTATGATTTACTTTTCTGAAATGCTCAATTTCCACTGCTGAATATAAAATGCATCTAACTCATGGAAAAAATATATAGCACCTAGCAAAGCAGACCCTGGAAATTGTTTTACAATTAATTCTGTAGATATCATATCATTTCCCCCAATAAATATACTGCCAAACAACACACAGCAAATCATGCTAAATTTACTCCTCTTTGCAGAGTTTAAGCCTGTTGAATCCGCAAACACCCTCCTTGAATTTTCCTTAGATTTCATGCCCCAAGATTCAGCTTATCCCTTATTCCTTCTAAGCCCACAAGCTAGACTCCTCTTTCTCTACTTTTGATGACAAAGAAGATTCTGCAACACGTATTGATCTCTGGGAAGCTGCTGTTCGTTCCTAAGGTTTGACCCCAGAGCTCTCTGTCTCTCCCTGTATACATTGTCTCTCAAGCTAAACAGATATTGTCACAGTTATAACGTGACCCTCAGCTCTAACGTCCAAACCCAAGACACCATCAGAAAACTTACAGGTTCTGACCATTTCCAACTCAATGTATCCAACAACCAACTGCATGCCCTTGAGATCTGCTTCTCCCTTCCTGCACCTCTCCTCACCCTGCCCCCCACCAATCCTCTGGGCTTTCTGTATTGGTTGAATGACAGTTCCTCTCCTGTATAACTTTCTTCCTCCCTATGCCTTTGTGGCGTAACTCCGCCCTCACGGCCATCTCTTGCCCCATTCCTGGTGCCCTCTAACCCTGTACCCCTGTGGTCAAAGTAAGTATTATGATACGCTTGGTGTTGTTCTTTTACTCCTTTGTTCAGTCATTCCGTGTTTTCATTGAACAAATATTTGTTGAGTAACTACCCCTGCTGGGCTTTGGATACCCAAAGATAAACAGGACACAGACTTTTCTACAAGCACTGTATCAAGGGGGGAGGACAACTAAGAATGACTTTAGACCACATATGTTCTATAGTAGAGAGTTCAAATGTCTTTGTATGTCACCGAAATGTTCCTTGCCACCTGGCCTCTGCCACCCTCTCCTGCTCCGTTTGCTACATTTCCCGAGTGTGTGTTCCTCTCTGCAGCCCCCGGAACCACACGTCGATCTCCAATGGGCCTTGCCCTTGTACCTCTGTGCATTTCATTAGCCCCTCAGCCTGAAATGTCCTTCTCAACCCTGTCCTGCTAGCGAGCTGATTCTGGAACTATTTTCTGGCCTCTTCAGACAGTTGGCATCTGTGCTCTGTACTCAATAACATCCTGTGCAAATTTAACATTTATCACACTATTTACTAATTATTGATTTTCACTTCTGCCTTTCCTACTAGATAGTCAGGGGCAAGAGAGCAGTGATTGAATCTCCCGTGCCCTTCGGGTTGAATGAACAATAATCATATACTTGGGAATAAGGAAATAATTAAGCGCACAGCCCAGGGAGTCAGACATACATGGGTGTGAACACCAACTCCACTAAATAAGGACTGCATAACCCTGAGAATTAACTCATCTTCCCTGAGCCTCAGTTTCCTTGTCTGTTAAAGGGAATAACAATATTTATTTTGAAGTGTTCTGTAAGGACTCAACAAGATGATGCAAATTAAGTGTTAGGTATAATGCCTGATCCATAAGTACTCCACAATTTTTAGCTATAGTTATAATTATTATGTCTGTTTTGGGAATGGTAGTGACATTCTGGTTTCCTGTACATTTTACAATTGTCTTCAGGTAATAAGACACAAAGGATGCATATTTGAAAGCTACTAAGAGTAGATCTTAAAAGTGTTCATCACAAGAAAAAGAAATTCTGTAACTATGCATGGTGACGGATGTTAACTAAATTTACTGTGTGGTCCTTTCACAGTCCATACATACAAATATCGAATCTTCACGTTGTACACCTAAAACTAATATAATGTTACATGTCAATTATACCTCAATTTAAAAAAAAAAGAAAAGAAACAAAGGATAGGAGCGGAAAGGAAGTAACATTTTCAAAAATTTACTCTGAAACCATCATACTGTGAGTCTGTTATCTCATTAATCCTCCCAGCTGCCTGGGTGGAATAAGGATTATTATTGCCAGTTTACAAATTAGATAACAGAGCCTCAAAGAGCTTAAATGAGTCATTCAAGGGTGTAGAGCTCCAGCTGTAAGACTGCGTTGTATTTGTCAGCTCAGGCTGCCACAGCAAAGTGCCACAGACTGGGTAGCTTAAACAACATAATTTTATTTCTCACAGTTCTGGAGGCTGGAAGTCCAAGACCAAGGTGTCTGTAGATTTGGTTTGTGGTGAGGGCCCCCTTCCTGGCATGCAGATGGCTGCATGTTCACTGTGTCCTCACTGTGTCCTCTCTCTGCCATGAGGTAAAGCGAGGTCTGTCTCTTCCTTTTTTTTATAAGGCCACCAATCCTAGGGCCCCACTGTTATGATCTCATTTAACTTTAATTACCTCCTGAAAGCTTCATCTCCAAATATAGTCACATTGGGGATAGGGCTTCAAAATACTGGGGGGGGGGGGGGGGGCACTCCTGTTCTTGGCATTGAACCACACTGCCATAAACACAAGAGGAACCAACGTGAGCAGAGTTCACGGCTGCAATCTGAACAGGCAGAAGCTCTGGATCCAATTTATGCAAAAGCTTGAGGCTTTTTAGCCATTCTCCCTTTATTTCGTACCCTATTATTGAAGTTTCTTGATCATGCAAAATATAAAATAGCAGTTGATAAAGTGAGCAGTAGGTCTGTGCCATGTGCTATCCATCCAAAATGAGCTTCCCTAAGGGACACATAATTTAAGGCAGAAGACATTCCGGACCGTGAGTTTGAGAGTATCCAGCTCTTCAATATAGTCACGGGGGGCAGGAATGGGGGCAGGAGGGCAAGGGGCTGCAGAAAATAGAAGAACAGGTTAGAATACCTCTCAGGGTAACTGTGTAGGAAAAAGTGGTGCATCACTCTGGATCTGGTTGTCTGGTGCTGATTGAGAGGAGAAGAGGTTTGGAGGGAGAGTTGAGTCAAAAGAGGCAACTGAATATCCCAGGAGTTATAAATCCTGTGGCTTTGGGGAAAGACCATGAGGTCCTTCCCCAGGCCGGATACCTCCACTCCCTCCCCACACCTCCCTGCCCTCTCAGCTCAGCTCGTTAGAGTACAGCTCCTGTGGCAAAGCCTCTAAACTGTATTCATAGTAAAATATAGAGCGACTAACATCGGATCACCCTTTGATATTGAGGGGAAAAGAAAAATTGCCATATTGCCTAGGAAAGTATCCCTACGAATAAAAGGAATAGAACATCACTTGTTATCAGCAAGTCCCAGCTTGAGTGGGGGTCCTGGCAGATCAAGGAGAGCCCTAAATATAGATTGAAAATAAAATGATAATTGATTGCTTTTTTTTTAAAGACAAAGTCTATAGTTGCCTCAGTAAGTGCTTCTCTTATACCGCTAGTACAAAAGATGGTACAAAATTACAAAAAGTACAAAAGTACAAAAATCATAAGACCTAAAGCCCAACCCCTTCCTCCACAAGGATTCTCAACCATCTATGTTCTTTATAAGAATAAAAGACTTAAGACTGGAAGCACAATTCTTATTGACCATGGAATGAGAATGTAAATTGTGCAATATTCACATAATGGAATATTCCACATCAGTGACAATGGACAAACTGAAACTACCTTGTGACAACATGGATTTTTTTTAAGATCTTGCACATGTAACAAGTGATGGTTGCACAACAGTGAGAATATACATAATGCCACTCAATTGTACATCTGAAAATAGTTAAAGTGGTAAATTTTATATTACGTGTATCATAGCATACTAAAAAAAAATCAAAAACAAAATAAGAATGGAGGCACCTGTCTTTCTCATCTCTCTCAATGGGACCTTGCCCACTGGTCCACAGGGTCCTTTAGTATCATCCCCATATATATCCTCCGAGTTGCATCTTTTCAAGGCCACCACAGTTTCCATCCTCAGGATCCTTCTGTCTTTGGCCACCTTCCTCACCTCGAGGCCACATGCCAAAATGTCCCTGGGCTGGGACATTTATGTCACCTTAGGGTATAGAAGAAAGTATCCTTAGAAAAATTGACTTGGTTGAAACCATCCAGAGATTTGAGTTTTTGACCACCATGCATGAACATCTTACCAACATTATATTATTCCCAGGCCAAAAAATTTTAAAATATACTTCTTGGAATGAAAACCTTGGTAATATAGAGCTAATTTATTGCTCCTCTGAGTGGAATCCAATCCATTGAGCAAAAACTTCAACATTTATTTCTGCCTCACCTACCTGTAAAGAGACCTAAGACTAAAACTCAATGGCCTGATTCTCAAAAGAATAATCTGAAAACAATCATTTGAACACTTGAATTTCAAATAATACCAAAATATCTACACAACTGAACTAACTACTCATTTATTTTCATCTACATAATATCAAAAAGTTTGACTGAATTTTTCACTTTTATTATTTTCACTGAATTTCCAGATGTTTTGCTTTCACATACTTGTGTCACTGTATATCTTTATTTTCCCCGTACACTATGTTTCCTAAATATAGTTTATTGTGTAGTTGGGTGTATGTATAGTTGGGTGATAGCCACAAGGCAGGACAGATATTAAAACTATATAGGGTCTCATAAGATGTGAAGCCGAATACCTTTTTTAGGTTAGGTAACCTTTTTATAGCTTTGGAGAAAAACATGGATACCCTGTTTCCCCGAAAATACGACCTAGCTGGACCATCAGCTCTCATGCGTCTTTTGGAGCAAAAATTAATATAAGACCCAGTCTTATTTTAATATAATATAATATAATATAATATAATATAATATAATATAATATAATATAATATAATATAATGATAAATATAATACCGGGTCTTATGTTAATTTTTGTGTGTGTACATTGACAGAATTCTTTTATATTGAGATTGATCAAAACCTTATGCCAACCATTGCAAGAAAACTCTGGAAATTTTTTGCTATTGTTTTAATCTATAGGACTGCAAAGGACCTTCCCTTATAAAATATACCAGCCCAACTCATATATAACCTCAGAGGAATTAGTATAGAACACTGGTTAAGAAAACAGTGTTTTACTCTCCAACTCTGACATTTTTCTAGATTTCCTCAGTTGTCTCATCTCAGGAATAAAAATCACACCTTCCTTATGGAATGTTGAATGAAAAAGAACTTGTCACAGTGACGTGCTCCATTAATGTCAGTGCTGATATGAAGAACCAGGAAATCTGCCATTTAATTAATAGATAATTCTACATCATCAATTTTGGGTCATTGTTCCTAGTCCAAATATACAATCCACTTTGAATTTATTTGTTGTTTCAAAGGAGGAAAATTTCATAGGTAGACTGTGGCCTATTCAAACAGCAGCAGGGAAAGCAGAGTGAAGGGAGCCAAAGATGGAGGAAAAGGTGGAACAAAGGCAGGAGGGGTGGTCAGAGAGGGAGGCAGAGATCAGAGCTGATTTTGTTTTGTTCTCAGTCTAGGAAGCAAAGCTAGACATTTGGAAAAAAGCATGAATCTGATAGCATTTTGTTAATACCACTACACTGTCTTACTATTTCGTCCCTTGGAAACGATGAAATTTTCTAATTTAATATTGATAAGGTACCAATTCACCGCTTGAATTAACTCATGGTGAGTCACACATATATCTCTTTTTTTCTTTGTTGTTGTGGGTGACTCATTTGCTCAACTACCATCGGTTGGAGCTTTAAAAAAGAGGCATTAGTTCTAAGTTTTAGCTTTTTAGGGTCCAACTGGATGGCATGAACTTGCTTTAGGTTAAGAGATAAAATGTTCCCACATAAGGCTCTACATTCCAGCCAGTTGTGCAGATTTTATATATCTTTCTCTTCAGGATTCTTTTTTTCCCCAATAATGAAAAGCAGAATTGTCTCCCAGACAGTGTCCTCTGGGCTTTTATACTAACTTGAACTTACATAAGAGGTTGTCTAAGTATCTAACTAGAGGAAAAAGAGAGAATCTCCTAGGATCACCAAAGGGAAAAGTATAATTTTACTCCAAAGTAAAGGATGGAAGTCTGGGGAATGTGTGAGCGTGAAGAGGGGGAGTCCTACAGCCCAGGTTCAACACCCTAAGTGCCAAGACTCCCCACGATGACCCCATGGGTTCTCCTAGGAAGGCATGGTTTTAAACAAGGGCTCCCCACTTCAACAAGGATTTCTGTATCCTACGTGTGCAAAGAAAGCAGTACCACACCAGATTTCTAAGTGTATTCCTGGCTTAGCATGTAAGTAAGTGGTCAGTGTTGACAATGATAGACTGACGTTTAGAACTTCCTCCCACGGAAAGGGCAGTAACCAGTGAAAGGGGAGCAGGACCCAGTGCAGCTGTAACTAAATTGCCCACAAAACAAGTAGGATACGTCTAGAATCTGATTTAACTAGGTACAAAGACAATAGATTGCTGGATACTTCTTATATATACTTCTGAGATGTCAGCTGTGATAGTCTCTAAATATTGAGGTCAAGTTGGGGGGATGTGGTTCATTTTGTTATGTTTGTTTTTAATAACAGAAATGAGTTGATATTATGCCCTTTTTTTCTATATGCTGATTTTTTCAAACAATAATTAAGGAGATCTTTCCATGAGAAATTGACTGTACACAAATTGACAACATTTATTTATTTATTAGTTTCAGCTGTACAAAACAACATGATTAGACATTTACACACCTCACACAGTGATAACCCCAACAATTCTACTAGCCACCTGACATCATACATAGCTATTACAATTCCATTGACTATCTTCCCTGTGCTGAACTTGTACTTTATATCCTATGTCTATGTTGCTTTCAGTTTTATATCCCACATATGAGTGAAGTCATATGGTTCTTGACTTTTTCTGTCTGACTTATTTCACTTAGCATAATAATCTCAAGATCCATCCATGTTATCGCAAATGGCAGTATTTCATCTTCTCTAATGGTAGAGTAATATTCCACTGTGTATATACACCACATCTTCTTTATCCAGACATCTATCAAGAAACACTTTGGTTGTTTCCATGTGTTGGCCACCATAAATAATGCTGCAATGAATATCAGGGTACATATATCTTTACAGATGTGTTCAGACTTTTCGGGTATATACCCAGGAGAGGGATTGCAGGGTCATATGGTAATTCTATTCTCAATTTTTTGAGGAACCTCCATACTGTTTTCCAGAGCAGCTGCACCAATCTGCATTCCAACCAATAATGCATGAGGGTCCCTTTTTTTCCACAGCCTCTCCAACATTTGTTATTATTTGTCTTGTTGATGATAGCCATTCTAATTGGTGTGAGGTGATATCTCATTGTGGTTTTGATTTGCATTTCCCTAATAGCTAGTGAAGTTGAACATTTTTTTATATATCTGTTGGCCATTTGTATGTCTTCTAGAGAGACGTGTCTGTTCACGTCCTCTGCCCATTTCTTAATTGGATTGTTTGTTTTTTTTGTTGTTGAGCTGTATAAATTCTTTATGTATTTTGGGTATTAGCCCTTAATGAAGGCATTGTTTGCAAATATCTTCCCCCATTTGGTTGGTTGCCTCTTTGTTTTGTGGTTTGATGGTTTCTTTTGCTGTGCAGAAGCATTTTAGTTTGATACAGACCCATTCATTTATCTGTTTCTAATTTACAATTTTACCAAGGGTCAGCTTTGTTATTTAGGATCACAATATTAAATCTTGATATCATGCTATCAGGGAGAGTTATAAAATTGATAAAATGCATTTACTAATATTTCCTCTATCATTCTGCCAGTCAAATAAATTGCCTTCAATACAGAAACCATTGAAGTATATTTTCAAAAAATCTTAGTGACAGTTTGGCAAATGACAGGTAGAAGAAAAAATATTGGTGGTAAATATCCTCGGTACACTCTCCAAGGTCTTTCAAGCTGAATTTTCAGTGGACATTGAAATTTTTATTATGAGTTCAGAAAATTTGAAAAGATTTTTGAGTGAGGAAACATTTTTAGTCATGGAGGCTAACACAGACACTGACCACATGACAAGCAGTGTGCTAAGTGTTCTATATGCATTCTGTAATTTAACCCAGACAACACCACGAGGAATGCATTGTTATTCTTCACATTTTAAGATGAGAGAATTGAAAATCAGGGAAGTTAAGTAACCTGCCCAAAGTAGCACAGCCAGTCAAGTTGAAGCCAGGATGGATACAGGTATGTTCGCCTCCAAATCACCATGCTGCCTCTTTCTACTTAATCTTGGAGTCCTGGATTTGACAGAAACTTTCCTCAGATGTTCAGTATTTTTTTAAAAATCATTTCTAACGGTATGATATGTCAACTAATAAAATTTGAAATCGTGATAGTGACTCGGTCATACGAATGCTCTTTTGAGAGATGGTGCTTTCTACCGCAAGCAGGTCCACCCTTCAACGCTACTGAACAGCTTGATATGTTTGGGTTTGTGATGATGGATCTGAGATATATTCGAGAGTTGGAGAGCTGGGGAAAGCTGACCTTCAAGGCTGGAGTTCCTGAGAGCGATTCTGAGGTAGAAAATGAGGAGGAGAAATGAGATTAGGAAAGAAAGAGAGAAGGGCCACTGGCTTTCATGAAGATGTAACATAGATTACAGGGCCAGTGGTAGTCCCCTGTATGTGGGTGGCCCAGGGGCATTTTAAAATCGGAACCACCTCGAGTCCAATGTATTAGATTGGTGCAAAAGTCATTGCGGTTTTTGCAAGTATTTTTAACCTTTTAAACCGCAATGACTTTTGCACCAGCCTAATAGTTAATTTGCTGCAATGTAAACCCTGCCTCCTCTCCACCTAGCCCCTTTTAGATTGTATTAAATTTCACTAAATTCACTGATGTTTGTTGGGGGTGTTTTTTGTCTTGTTTTGTTGAGAAAACTTCGTTTGAATTCGATGCTAGCTCAGAGACCTAGAAATACAAAGAAGGAAACCCTCTTCTCTTGACCCACCTTCCACTCCTGTAGTTCACCTAGTAACTTGTCTCAGGGCATAGAACTGGGGACTCAAGTCTATTTTATCCTGCTCTTGGGGAGCAGGGAGTTCTTAGCTGAGATGCAGATAAAATTTTAATTAAATCTGTTTATCATTATAGGTAGGGTGAGATGGCTGCATAATCACTGGCCCTAAACCCCCTAACGGGTGGGTACAGACTGACAGAGCACGAAATCCAAGTGTCAGCAGAGACCCGAAGGTTATCTAATTCCATCTCCCCTTCGATCCTTGAATTCCTCTTAAAACTTCTCTACCGGGATCATCTGGGTGTTTTGCTTTCTTTTGCCTGTTTGTTTGTTTTTTCCTTGAACTCTTCCAGTCACAGGGAATCCAACTCCCAAAGCAGCATATTTCACCTAAGAAACTTTCTCCTTACCTTCTACTCGCAGTTTTGTATTTTTTGGAGTCATACTGAATGGCTTGAAATGTCTGGTCTATGAGACGGCCAGGAACTTCCGACTCTTACCCCTCCCATTGCAAAGAACACAACCCTAATTCCATCCATCATTTTTCTTAGGATGTGTTGGGAGGATTTTAGACAATCTGGTTACTTTTGCTGGAATAATTATCAGTTTTTCTCTAACCTTTAAAGGATGACACCCAGATTCACACATCATTCCAGGAATGATGTGACAGGACAGTGTAGATCCATGCCCCATGGATGCCCCATGGATGCATCCATCTGGTACGACAATCTAAGTGTTGGTTAAGTCATTCTTTGACAACCATACCAAATGGCTTAAGGATCATGGCAATTTCTATCGGCGTTGCTGCTGAATCCTCATTTTGAATCTGACTGTTACTGTTTTACACTCTACAAGAGACTCTCAACAGAATAATGGAAAGAGCATAAACTTCAAAGTTAGAGAGTTATCCGTGTGCATCTATTCTACACCCCATTAGCCCTGTGACCTCTAAAAAAGTTACTTAACCTCCCCGAGACTCAGTTTCAATGTTTGGATAAGACTATGATAATGTCTAGTTGTTTAGTTTTGTTGTGCAGCTTAAATGAAATAATACACGTAAAATAATCGGCCTGAAGTCAAAGTGCAGCTGTCTCCTCTTTTATGCAATGAAGTACCTTGGCTCATGGTCAAGTTCATTAACATTGTTCTTCATGAATTTCATAATTCAGTGAATTAACTATTCTTACCAGGATTTCAGCAAATGACAGAGTTGTGGTTGTAGTAAATGTATCAGATGGGGGGGACCACATCATGCACGGTCTTCTAAGCCATGAGAAGAAGCATCGATTAACCATCAGAGGGACTTAACCAGAGGAGTGACATGATCCAGCATATTTTTTGAAAGAATCCCTCCGGCTGTTGTGCCCAATGTGGATTATAGGAGCAAGGGTGGAATAGGGGAAACCAGTGAGTAGCTTCTGCAGTAATGCAGACAACACTTCCTGCTATTCAGACTAGAGTGATAACGATAAAGGTAGTGAAAAGGCTCTGAGTTTTGGATATTTTGAAAGCAGTACCTCAGGATTTGCTAATGGTATTACATGTGGGGGTGTGAGAGAAAGAAAATAGTCAAGAATTATTTTGTCCTGAGTAGCAGGAAGAACTGAGTTGCCCATTATTAGAGCTGAGAGTTTGTGGAAGGAATCACAGATTTTAGGAATTAAAACCAGGAATCTGTTTTGGACATATTAAGTTTGGGAGCTTATTACATATATCTACCTGGAAACTATGAGAAGGTCTCTGCTTAGGAGTCGGGAAGCCATGTCTAGAGAGGTCTGGGCTACAAGGGAAAAAATACTGAGTGTCCAGAGATCGGATGATACTTAAGGCCTTGGGAGTGGATGTGGTCACGTAGTGAATGAGAGGAGATAGAAAAGAAGAAAGGCTGAATCTAAACTACTCCCACACAGCCAGGAAGACAAAGGAGGGTTCATAACTGAGACTGAGACGGAGTGGCCATCAAGGGGAAAGCTAGATGAAGAAAGTGGCACACATGGTGAATCTGGTCACTTGTATAACAAGCAATTTCTCAAAACCATTGACCGGAGCTCTTTGATCTCATCAGCTACTCTTCCTGGGACTCAAAGCCAGAATGCTTGAACTGGTTTAGAGAAGTTGGAAGCGCTCTTACAATTAGTCACCCATCTTGGAGTCATGGAACAAGGAGCATTGTCTTGAAAGTTAGACCACAATGCATGCTTCTCTGGTTGGGCTTCCTCGGCTATAGCAACTCAGGCTGTGACCCTTCTTTCATCTCACATCCTTGTATTAGCGAAAACCAAGCTCTGATTCCTCATCACTGCCACCCATTGAGCAGCACTAGACCTGTAATTCCCAGGAGACAGAAAACAAAAATAAAGATTCTGGTTCATACATTTATAAAGAACCAATTGTGTGTTAAAGGTTAAATACATTTAGATGTGTGTGATCACATTGCTTTTTGTGCACTGATCTCATTTTATATAACCTGGACCAACACAACCAACAAGAGGGGAAATGCACAGGTATAAGGTCAATTGAAGGGTTCAACAAAGTGCTCACAATGATAGAATCAGCAGATAAAATGCTTCACAGGTTGCTAAGATACCTTAATCTGGGAAAAGAATCAGAATTAAGTTTTTGTTAAGAGGTTTATCATTCCCTATCCTGATCCTTTGATAGAGATAGTCTATAGGAATCTTAGCTTAGCAATTATATGGCTGATATAATTGGGAAAAAGTTTTAAAAAGGGTTTGAACAGAAAGATAATAGCTTAAGAATTTGAGAAGTCACTTGGGGAGAGTTGGGTCATCTTGAAATTGCTTTAGGCAAGTTTCAGCTGTTTAGAAGATTTTCTCTTTGTAAAGAAAAAAGAAAATGAAGCAATAATATTCTTCTATGTGGTTTTGTACCTGATGGACCAGTAATGGTTGAATAGAGCAGTTATAAAATCCATTTAATTAGGAATAAAAATGTATTAACAAGTTTTGGGTTTTTTCTGTTTTTGTATAGTTTAAGTTATTTAAGGAAAGAGTCCACCATCATTCAAAGCAGTAGCCACAGAAAAATTAAAGATATGCAACCACACTGCGTACTTTGAAAATATTTTTAAGTTTTTTATATTTACATAAACCTATTGAAAGTGTTGTAAAACAAAGAGCTCTCGTACACCCTTTATTCTGATTTAATTATTTAGAACTTGTCCCATTTGCTAGTAATTTATTCTCTTTTTCTACTTCTTTCACTGGACAGATGAGAAAGAGAGAGGGGAAGAGGTATGAGTGTGTTTCTTTGTGAACATGTGAGAGTGAGTTGCAGATGTGGCGATATCTTGTCCCTAATTCTTCAGTGATTATTTCCTGCACATAAGGATATTCTCATGAATACCCACAGCACAAAATCAAGCATTTCTACAATATTATTATCTAATCCACAGTCCATATTTAAAGTGTGTCGATTCTGCCAATAAAATACTATAAACACCATAAATTTAACCAATCCGGGATTCATTCCAGGATGACACATTCATTTTAGACATGATGTCATTTTAATCTCCTTTAATCTGGAATATTCTTCAGTCTTTATTTGCCATATATAAACTTGACATTTTTTGAAGGACACAGGCCAAAGTTTTTAATAATAATAGAGAAGTGTATAAATATATGAAATCCCCTGGGAGGGATTGGAAATAATGGTACCCCAATAAGAATGTGAGCACTTAATATCCAGATCTTAGTTTCGAAGTCTCATTTCTCGCTAAATGGAACCGTGGTTCCTTACAGAAATGGCGGATGATATCCTACTGGGAGTGAGAGAAATGAGTAAGAAATAATTATATTATGCAAGATAATTATAATGAAATAAGGGAGATATGATTGGAAGAGGGAGGTGACCTTTTGTTATTATAGTGGATAGGGAAGGACTCCCTAAAAAAGTGCCATTTAAGTTGAGGTCCAAAGAAGGGGAAAGATCAGCCATGTGAGGAATGTGGGGAAGAGAAGTCTAGGCGTAAGGGACAGAGAGTGAAAAGACCCTGCTGTAGAAGCGTTTGGGTTGGTCACAGTAGAAAGGAAGCCATGATGGCTGGAGCAGCGTGTTGGACACAGTAGAGAGGAAGCCATCAGGGCTGGAGCAGCGTGTTGTGCACCCCTGCTGGGTGGTGGGACCACTGGGGCGAGTGTCCCTGTGACATTAAGTGAGGTTGGAAATATAAGCCTGAGCTGGTAAACCAAGCAATTCAGATCTTACTCTAGGTGCAACGGGAAAGGCTCAGAAAGATTTAATGTGGGCAGTGACATGATGTGACTCATGAGTTACAAAGATCACTCTGGTTGCTTTGTGAAAATAAATTAGAAACAGTGTGAGAATGGAAGCAGACCAGATAAGAGACTATTGTGAAAACCCAGGCAAGAAATAATGGTGGCCTGAGCAAGGGTTGTGTCAGTAGAGATAAAAAGATATGGATGGATTCAGATTACATTTTGGAGTTACAAACACCAGAATTTGTGTTAGAGTAAACATGGCTGAGGAAAAGAAATGGTGAAAAAGAGATGTCTAGATTTCTATTTTGGGATCAAGGTTAAAGAAGAAAATCAACAGCTCGATTTTGAACATAATTTTGAGATATGGTTAGAAACCAAATGGAAGTATCAGATAAGCAGGAAAATTTATAAGTTCTAAAGATTCTACGGGATATTCTTACCTTCTTATAAAATTAAGGTACAATATTTAAATGAGAACATCTGCATCATTTCATCAAAAATGAAAAATTAAAGGAATCTTAGTCACCTTCAGACTTCCTGCAAATTTAAATTGCACTGTGTGCTTAAGAAAGATGAAATATTGAGATTACCTTCCATGATTTAAAGGGGAAATTATGAGAAAAATTAATTTTGTGAGATAGTCTGAAGAGCGGCAATTCAATAAAGGAGAATGTAAGTTAAACATCAGAAATAATTTTCTGAGCAAGACTAATTCAAATCAGGATGTCTTTTAAGAGCTTAGGAAAGATTCTTCACCTGAGACGTTAAAAATGAGACTGTATAAAGCTTAATTTAAAAGGGGAGAAAGGAATCTATTACAAACCTGATAGAGTAAATGTTCTAATGATGTTTTAAAAATAATTAGTAGTATTTTTGAAGCCAAAGTCAAAGAGTTAAGTGTCCCACCTTTTTCCAGAGTAACAACTAGGGCCCTTTGTGTAATTTCTTACAATTAGTGGAGGTGAAGTTAAATGGGCCAGTGTAAATTTTTTTTAAATGCCCTTTCTGGAAGTTTTTCTAATGCTGAGCAGAAAATATTAAGGTACATATCTGAGGTAAAATGAGGATGTGCTAAAAAGAGGTAGCAGCAAATTGGTAATGCCCTGGGAAAAATCTGGATTTGTCCCCACTTGAATGAAGCAAGGATACGTTTTAGAAGAGTATCATATAATATTTAGCTGAGAAGTATTGTTGTTGTGCATACATTAATTTAATCTTAGTTACAAAGAACTGTTATACCAAAACAACTCTCGTAAACACAGTATATGTGAGTGTAATTTATTCTTTAAAAACTGATATATTATTTCCGTTTTTAAGGTTAGATCTTAAAATTATATATATTGTTCTCCATTAATAATCCAACTACCGTAAAAATGTTCTTTGAGGCAAATTATATTCCTGATACAGAGCATTGGTAATTGTACAAAGGCATCTAAGATATTCTTCTGTGAAAATTGTTTTACTACATCATTTTCACGAAGGCAGTGATTTCAATTAAAAGTGTGGTGTTATTTATGCATTGATACCCTTAATCCGTTTCCAAAAGCGTTTGAAGCAGAGGATAGCGTTATGAATCTGGGAAGCAAAGAACCTCTGCCATTATATAACATTCCACCTCAGTAAAAGGAGATATGTGAGAGCCCTTTAAATGCCATGAAGAAAAGCATGAGAAAAATCCATGCTGAAATGAGTAATTGAATGATGTTCGCAGGGGCTGAGTTGGTCATCATGAGGCCTGAGACGATCATAACAAGTTTCCTAGGGTTATTCCCCCTAAGGTACACGGTATCCAGTGAAACTGGACACTGCACTCATTACTTAGCTTTGCACAGTGTTTTAATGACCCAGAATATCATAGGCTAAAATGCAGTGGAAGAAGATGGTATATTCAAACAGTGCAATGATCCAGTGTCAATGGTGGCCCTGAAATGCTGTGAAGATAAGGTATTCTTGAAAACCTCGGAAAATTGCTATATCACTGAAAGTAAGACCACAGATCTCATAAAATAGAACAAAAATAAAATAAAGTAAACCTAGCTAGTAACGCTACTTGAGAGAACTTCCCTGTCCCATGCTTGTATCAGAAAGTTCTACCTGGTGCGTGAGATACGCAGTCTCACCTCGTACGTGATCCCAGATGAGCATCCCAAGTGAGCATCTCTTTATGTCTTAAATCTTATATCATGTAAGCAAAGCAGGGATTTCACTTCCTGCTAGAACCTCCCTGAGACTAGACCATTGCATCTCTCCTCTCTTCTTAATAGTGTAGTGAATCCAGATGATGAAAAGCAAAGTGTTACCATATAATACCTCTGCTCATTTCTGTTTAGTCATGTTATGTAGCCTTTCATTTTCAAATCACATCTTCATAGGATGAGTTCCAGTTTTAAAAAAATGAAATTAAACTGTAACGGTTATGTTGAATATTTCCAGTAATGCAAAACTCAGACCCTCCTTGTAAGGCAAACTATTCCACTGGTGAATAGCAATAATGACGAGGGAAAAACTGCCATGGGTGGAGTCAAAGCACCCTCCACAGCTCTCACCTACCAGTCCTTCTACCTCCTTGGAGGGCGAGGAGTATCCCCAATTCCTTCTCTACAAAGAATTCTTCGTGTATTTGCAGAGAGTTCTTACACTGTCAGTCTTCACTTTTTCATTTAACTAATTGTATTGGGGTGACAATGGTTAGTAAAATTACATAGGTTTCAAGTGTACAATTCTATAAAGAAACAACAACTCATAGACACGGACAACAGTTTAGTGGTTACCAGAGCGTACGAGGGAAGGGGGGGTAGTAGTCTTCACTTTTTTAAACAAACTGATTCACTTTTTTATTAAACCAGTAGAATATTGATTCTAGAACCCTCACCCATGCTGGCAGCCTGCTCTAAACATGTGCTCCCAAGAACGGAATACAGGGCACCGGACATGTTTTCCCGAGGTACCATCATCTTCTTTGTTTAGGCACAATTCTCATAGTTTTATTACATTAACAACAACAATAAAAGTCAGCAAGGGAACCCTGCCATTTTACTGTCTTTTCACTGAGTTTGCTGCCAATAACAACAACAAAAACCCTAATTTCTTTTCCCAGGATGTTTTCATATGTAAATTTCCTACAACCTTTCAACAACCGACTCTCCATTTTCAAACTTACCTTCAGGCCTTTCCATTGAATCCATGACGTGGTTGTGTTAGGTTTTAATCTCATTTGGTCTTCCCACAATATTCAAGTGTGCCCTCTCACTCTCACTATCGATCTCTGCTTCTGTCTCTATCTCTGTCTCTCCCAGTCTGGGGTCATCTGTAAATAGGAAAGGAGCACCTTCACCGTTTGTGTTGACAGACCAACAAGTGAGAGCTATATAGTCTGCCACTAGCGAGGACCCAGAGGGCCTGCATAGCCCAGGGTGTTCCGATACAGTGTTGTCAGCCTGCCAACAGCTTCTTTTTTGCAGGAATATAAGTAGACATATTATCCAACAACTGCTAATATTCAGTTATGCTTCTGTACGAGGAGCAATTGGCTTGCCATGAGTTGGAAAGTGTATGTATTTATCTAAGACTATTGGATAAATTCATTATTTGCATTATTTGAGAACTAATGCAAAGTATTTCAGGACCTATAGGTTCAGGACTAAATTTACTGGAAATATATCATCCATCTTGTCCCTGATCTAGACCCAACGTGATTTTAGACAGACAGGCCTGAATTAAGTTATTCCAGAGATATGCTTATATCAAAAAAAAAAGAGAAAAGAATTTCCTAAAGCATTATTACTGCATATATGTTAAACTCTGCTTTAAGAAGAATCACAACTTGGATATAGAGAAATATAGAAAGTGTGAGTGAAATTGTTACCATCTGATAAAAATGTTTTTCCAGGTAAACTAACTTTAAGAACCTTTTCAAAGTTTGGAAGAAAGGCTGCCAAAATCAGGGGAAAAATCACCTTCTCTTTGGAATGGGTTTGATTTATGAATTTTAGTCTGATAATTAATAATAGTTGCCTTCTAGCCTATAAGGCCTGAGAATGGAAATCTGGAAGTCACAATTCTATTATATTTTCTGTTCAAATATTATTTTCTACTAGGTCCTAGCCAAAAATTAATTATAACTTAAACCTAGTTAATTTATTTCTACATACCTCAAGGTATGTTAGAGTAATTAGTAGGGGCAGAAAAAAATTAAATAGAGGAGAAAAGTATTATTAAAATCCTATTTTAGTATTTTTATCACCATACATTCAAATCATATTTATGCATTTTTAGAAATGATGTTTATATTTCTAAATTACCCACATTTTATAGACTTTTAGAATACTATTTTTATATTCCAAAACACAATTCCTACTGAAAATACTAAGTAAATTCAACATTAAGACAAGTAAAATAAGTAAAATGCAATCTAAAACATTGTATCATTTGTTATTTGAGCAGTTCTAGTAAAATAACCAGAGAGGTAGTCGCAGCCATCCACCATATTTTTAAGGTGCTCAGCAACCACGAAATGAATTTGACATCAAGACCATAATGAAAAAAAAAAAAAAGATTCCAGAATAATTTCCTGTTTCTCAAATTGGATATGAATGAACAGAGAAGGCAGATCATTTCTAAAAACACCTCATCCAATGGACTGAATCCTTATAACCTCTGTATTAGGATCCAATATTTGAAAAAAAATATTCAATCATTTTGACATGTTCAGGCAGTACTTGTTTTGAATACAGTCCATTTCTTTCAGACAACAACGACAAACTCTGTTTAGTTTTGCTTTCTTTACAAGTTTGAGTAACAATGGCAACCTTCCCAAATTCTCCTATGAAGTTGTTTCCAGAAGAAATGGTGGTATTTTCGTCTCCCTTCTCCATCTTCCAGCAGGCCATGTATAATTAATTATAGCTATTAGCTCTGTGACTGCCCACCAATATTTTTTTCTTGTGACAACCCTCCCCTCTGTTAAATTAAATGAAGAACTTTATTTTTGTTGTTGCTGTTGTTCGTGATATTAGTATCGGACCTAATACCATGTGTTATGTTAGTTGTCAATACAGTTGTCTTTCCTGATAGACTGGAATCAAGTTGCCTACCTTTTTACTAAGTGTATGTCATTTAATCTCTCTAAGCCTCACTTTCTCATACGTACTATGGGCATAGTACCGGCGTGTGTGTATCTCCTGGGGATAAAATACTGAATCCAATAATGAATATAAAGTGCTTATAACAGTGCCGGACGTACATACAGTAAATGCTCAACACACGCTTCTGGGTTTTACATGTAAAATCTCTGCTGTGCTTGGCACACAGTATATAATCATCAAACTGGAATTCAGACCATTCTTTCACCCCCTGACTCTGTTTCCCTTCGGTATTTGTGGATTCAGTAAGTACTCAGTATATGGCACTTGTGTGTATTACTTTATGTTAGGATTCCCTAATACATTCCAGTTCTCTGTGTGTTTCTCTTTATATAGTTATTTTTTTAGAAAGATGATGTGGTGAAATAAGTTTGGGCAGTAGAGGGCAAGTTTAAAGTCGCTCTCACGTTCACTAAGACAGTGCTGTGCGTTCTAAATCTCCACCAGCCGCTCCTCACCTCTCCTTATACCTACTTGACCAACTCCCACACCCACCACCTTTCTCTAGAACCGTTTTTCCAGGGTCGTCTTACAATCTTCTCTGACTGCTCAGTGTTTAATGCTAAGGGAAGGGACCGGCTCTCCAACTGCTTCCCTGTCTTTCCCAGCACACTGTCTGGGTTGGTGAGGCTATGGGGGTTTTGACCTTTAGTTATCAGCCCAGCTAACATATTGATGGTGGCCACCTCCTTCTCACCTGTTTCTCGAAGCCAGCAGTGTGGGGTTCTCCAAAACACAGGACCTCTGTGATGGTTCACAACCTCCTTGAATGTCGGCGTGGCTGTCTGGTAGAGAGGCTGACACGCACCTTTGTGGGTAGGAAGCAGAATTCCTACCCACAAAGAAAACCTTGTTGCTGCTCTCCAGACCAGAAGTGCCACGCTCCCTGTCACGTTCTCCATTGGAGGACCGGCTGTTGTGTAAGGAAATCTTACCTGACAGAAACCTCATGCGATTTCCTCCAGAAATTCCTAAGTAGGTGATCCATCAAGAATGGACGGTTCTACAAGAGTCAGCCATCAGTGGGCCTCACTAGGGTTTCACGTGGTGCAACGTGAGAGTGGCACCAAAACCCCTCCAGGCTGCTGGAGAACAGGTTCCCGAAGAACCCGAGTGAAAGCTCCCCGTCTACATTTTAGCTGCAAAATACGAGGCTTGCGTGTAGGAACAAAAGTAAATCTGTTTACACAGGTAGTATATGGGCGTATCTTTAAGGGAAATATCATCGGCTCTCTCCTTGTTATTAGAGCATTTCATAATAAAATGGGCAGTATATTTTCATTTAGTTATATTACAAAGTATTGCAGTTCACATTGATATATATATAGGCCTTATGTTCATATAGAGCTACTATAGAGAGAAAACCGTGAAGAAAAATTTTCTCATCTAAATCCAAAGATTTTGTTAGTAGAAGTTTTTTAAAAGGACAAAGAATGTAATAAGGGAAAAAAGATGTTCTCCTTTAACAATCTTCTTGTATTGTATTAAAAATATAAAAGCAAAAATAAATTAGTCTGGCAATCAAACTAGAGAATCCAGTCTTCAAATTAAAAATGTTACTTCTGGATAGTTCGACAGTTGGCTGCCAATTAGCTTTCTACCATTCCTCTCACACACCCCCCATCGAGTCCAGGAACTATGAGGCCTAGCTGGGCTATAGGCCTGGGTGCTCCGCAGGAAAGATCCAGACCTTCATTGTGTAGTTACCTCACTGTAATTAAAGATGGGGTTTGAGGGGGAAGAGTGAGTTTTCCAAAGGTATTTTTGCCTTAAGAACTGTTTTTGCACACAGTGCCACCCTAAGGTGAGTATTCTGGAGTGGATACCTCACACTAACACTGATTTCACCATTTCATTAATTTCCCATCAGAGACAAACAGTGCTTTAAACACTGTTATCTTAAAGACTCCAATTCAATATATACAGAGGTGCCAAAAAAATGTGTACACATTTTAAGGAAGGAAAACTGTATTAAAATTGTAATACTCAATATATACTGATAACAAAAGATGAATACAAGTCACGCTTGACTTCTGCAATGACAACAGGTGCTCAGAGTGGTTACATCAGCGTCCAGACATTTCTAATGGCGGCAAACTACTGATTGAGCAACGTTGACCAAAGTGTCCACTTGTATACATTTTTCTGGCGCCTCCAGTATATAAGGGCTTTATCTGTTTAGCAGAGTGGTTGCATCTTGGCTCACAAATAAGTTAAGATTTCATGCAGTGATCCAGTTCAGATCTTACACTGAGCAAGAAAGACAAGTTTTGCTGTTTTTCTGGATCATTCTACCTATTAAAAAAATAGAACACCCTTCTTCCACAATTCTCCTTTTCAAAATAGAGCATGAGAGACAATGGCAGAAATACTTCATTCAAGTCAGTTTGTACAAGGTACATCTGCTTGAAAAAGTTGTCACCCAAAAAAAAAAGAAAAAGAAAAAGTTGTCGCCGCAGCACAAGGACGTTACGTTTTTGTGGCCAAGCAAAGAGCATCACATGCCACAGGCAGTGTCAGGAACACATTATGTGCTGCTTCATTTATTTAAAACCTCATTTTAACAAGGAAAATCAGCTTAGATTCACCACTTTAACTGTAAATTATCATTTCTGAGTACATGAAATTAATTGAGTGGGAGGGGGCGCAAATGGGAACTGAGATGCATTCCCTAAAAAGTTCCCAAATTCTGTTTCTGATCATTTAAAAGAGAAATACAGGGTTTATATTAAGCCCTCCATTAGGAAAAAAGAAAAAAAAATTAACTTCTGCCATTGGGATTGCTGTGCGAACACCTCCCATTTTATTTCATAGAGGAGTAAATAGTCACACAAAGCATTCACTAATTGGAAGGACACAAATCATTTTCCCTTAAGCAGCTTGAACTAATGACTGGTCTTTATTTTAGAAAGTTTTAATTGAGTGATACTTCAAAAATCGGAACAAACTTAAAGATAGTTCCCTTTTCACTTAATCCTCATTTGGTATTCAAACCCATCATGATGGTTCATTTAGACTAATATAACTATTAAGACTCAAAATAAATCTTTTACACATTGAAAAGTCTCCCTTTGTATTGTCTTACTGAACTGCTTTATAAGGCTTTTTTTCCCCCTTGCTCTGGAATGTATCAGACTCTTAGAGAAACTGAAACAATAAGAATACGCCTTAGTGTAAATGTATGCATCCTTGAAAAACATAAAGATATGTACAGCATATATGTATATGTGTTATAAAGATAATACATAGCATATATACATACATACATTATATATACAGTGTGCTACATGAGATAAATGTAAAGTAAGGTATGCCAGTAAAATTATTGTTAACCACATTAACTCTTTGTCATTCTTTTTATTTTGAAATGCTGTAAAACTTTACAGAAAAGTCGCAAATCTAGTACATACCTGGCTCTCATTCTCCTCAACATACGCAGTTGCTATTGAGAGTGACCTTCCCAACTCACCAGCAGCGCCATCCAACCCCTTGTCCCCGCCCCCTGAACTGCCCCAGCCAAACCTTTGGCCCCACACCCTGAACCTAGCAGCTGCCCCCGCCAAACCCTTTACCCCGACCAAGGGGAAGCCAGAAAGACCACGTTAATTTTTCCAATATCATTCGAATTTTATTGAAGAGTGCCAGGACCTTCCAGATGAGTCTTCTGCTTCAAGATAGGTTGTGCAATCTCCATTTCACACATCTCCTCATTTCTTGTCAAGTTCTAAGGATGAGTCCACCTCAGAATTTCACAGACTACCAGCTCTCCATTTGTTTTTTCCCCCAAAGAAGCACCATGAAGTTTGTGAAGTTTTAAATTTCATGACAAATTCTCTTTGTAGTCAGTAACTGGAGCAAACACTGGTAGAAAAAAAAAAAAAAAGAATGAGGAGAAAAATGGGAAAATCAATTTTATCTCCTCCAATTACAGGAAATAAACTCTATGGAATATTCTGCTTTATTGGATTGGATCTGACTCATCAAAGGAAAGGCATTTTATCCATCTGACTTATTCATAGAATGTGGTTTATTATATTATATAGTTAACTGGAAGATATTGGGTGAGTCATTTAACTAGGCACCGAGGTTCATTTAGGAAAAGACCACCTCTGCAGCTCCATTTGTTATGATACAGAGTTAGAGAATAAAAATGCATTTTATAGCTGTTAACAGGGTGAGTCACAGTGCCTCCTTTGGTTGTGCTAGGAAAGGATATTTTGTAGAAAAAAAGCCAGTAACCTAGGAGGTAAATGATTTGCCCAATGTCTGAGAGAGGTTGAGCGGTAGGGAAATTGAGGCCTCCTGACTCCCCGTCTGATGCACAAACCAGCGAAACACATTGCTCTCCTAAATGCCTGTAATTGATAAGAGGTGCCTATTCCCCTCAGCACACAGAAAGACATTAGTTACATGCCTTTTCTGGGTGAAAAGGGACTTAAGCTGCACGTTTCTTTCCTCCCCACCATGCTAGAAAGGCACATTTGAATTGCATAAGACACCTTAGCATCCAGAGAAACCTGCCGAGAATAAGTGGAAAGGGCTTCCCAGCTTAACTTTTTTTTTTTTCTTGGATAGGGAGGAATGAAGCAGAGAGCTTAGCTACTGCGAAACTGTATCCTAAATATAAGAAGTGATATTTGTCCCCAAATCAAGTCATATGATAAACACATGTGCTTATAAAACAGCCTGCTCCAAACCACGTACTGAAGTAAAAAGAGGGTTGGCGATGTATTTTATTTGATGAGCCATGTACAAATCTTGGTATATGTTCACAACCTCATTAAATATATGGCAGCCCCTTTGGAACACACCAAACATGGTCACAAACTTCCTGAGCCTATTTTGGGGCACAGAACTGCTGGGCAAGTGAAGCTGCAGGCCACAGACCAACCACAAGAGCCACAAGTATGGCTGGACGGATGAATTTGGAAACCCTTCGTGCAGAGCCTGTGATATTCCTTGTGGGCCTGGAAGCAGGTCAGTGAGCACTCACTCAAGGGATTCCCATATTTGTCCTTATTGGACACATTCGAAAAGTGGAAGCTATGGCATGGACACTGCTTCTTGTTCCCTACCCTCATCTCACATATGGCTGAAGACCAACAGTAAAAAATGTTGCTGGCTGCATGGAACGAACAGATTTCAGCTCTGTGTACACACACACACACACACACACACACATACACACACACACACACACACACACACACACGGTACACGTACATATTTCTAAATAAGATATTCATTCTTGATGTGTATTATTGACACCCTGGCATTTTTTCAAATTTCAAAGCAGATTTTCAACAAGTGCCTGAGGACTGCTGTGGATGTACGGAGGTATTCTTGGGGATTCAAGTAGTCTTAGTTTTTTGGTGTGTTTTTTCCCCCCCTGTTAGGTTTTCACTGCTCTGATGCCATTTAAAAACGTAATAGAGCACATTTGGATCATCTGGACGATCCCAAGCTGCCATTTGATTTGTGCCCACAAACAAATTGATGCCACATGGTATTTCTAAAGGGAAGAAAGAAGTGGCTTTAATATATAAACCATGCATTCACCCCCAAATGAAGGCCAAATGCTGTCATGATTTACTGTACAAAAGACGTTTTCACAGCAGTTCCCAAAGGGCAAATTGGGGTGAACTGAATCATCACATAGCACATGGTAAGGCCGACCTGGCAGACCCTGCCCCAGGGGAGGCTGTGAAGGCAGCTGGTTGTGCCAGGCGTCAGGGGTAAGGAAAACCCAGAGGTGGTCACCAGCAGGCGTCTTGTAGGACGCCTGTTGCAGAAGGTTTTGGGCAGAGCACATTTTCATGGAACGGGGACATAAAGACAACCTCACCTTTCAGCATAGAATTATGGAATAGCAAATTTGGGCAGAAATAACTAAACTGAAAGAAATATCCTTGACAGAGGCTTTGTCATGCAAATGAGATCTATTTAAAAATTCAACGTGTAGCAATTATAAATTGAAAGACAGAACTTTCTGGAAGCCTGTGTCCCATGCTATTCTGCGCAATAAAGTTTGAGCACAAGTTGTAAAGCAGACTGTGACATCGGTGAAACATGGTCCCTACCCTTAGGGTACTTGCTATTTAAGGAGAGAGTCTCCTAAAGAAATGACTTCAGTATAATTTGGGTGCTGTGGGAGAAAGAGAAGAACACTCTTCCAGCCTGGTGCAAAGGAAGAACCAAATGGCTGTACATCAGAATGAGAAATAGAAATGGAAGCACAGAAATCGAGTAATGAAAAGAAGAGGATCAGACCCAAAATCCACAGGAGAAACACTGTCCTAATGAGAAAGGACTGGTCCTTCTGTTAAACACCAACACACACCTTGCAGGTATGACCTTTTAGGTCGCTGCATATTCTTGGTGCATCATATTTAACGCAAAGCCTGAGCTGCAGTCTTCTCAGCTCACCCTGCTGTTCTTATAAAGTTACAAAGTACCGGCAGACCAATAACATTTTTTTTTCAGTAGTGACAAATAATCTAAGCATCCTAGGGTATTTCTAGTTATCTCTACCAGCATTACTAAATCTTAAACACGATTCTCATTTTTTTCAAAATTCAAAGAAAAAAAGCTACTTGTAGGGGAAACAAGTCTTAATCCAAATGACACCTTATGGTGTCCTCAAAAGGGGAGAAAGAGTGGTGTCTTATCAAGTCAGCTCAAGAATCAGAACAACTCAGATTGGAAAGGTGCTACACATAGAAGAGCTGTGTGGCTGGATCGCCTACTCTGCCAGGCCTATCTCGCAAGGCACCATATTTCAGTTTCCCATGTCCATACATTATAAGAGTAGCGTATAAGTCATGAGGGCTGGAAAATGTCTTCTGCCTCTGCCACTTTGAGGTCGGTACCACAAACCAACCTGGAAATCCGGGTCCAAAGGGCCAAAGATCCCTTCGTAGTTTGGATGCTTCCGGTGGTAAGTCTGCAGATGAGTGAAGAAAGTTAGACACAACCTGGAAATGGCTGCATGCTTCCAAGGAAACTGAAAGTAAGGGCATCTTGAGCTGGCGGTACTCTAGAAATCTGTTGAAGTTCAAGAGCCAAGTGTCTCACATAGGTTCAATAACTTGGAAACTGTGAATTTATTTGTAACAACTATTCACCCCAGCCCCACCCAAACTCATGAGATTCTATTGTAATTTAGACCCAGAGAACCTTGTGAATAAAAATTCAGAGGAGAAGATAGATGTTATCACATAAAAAAGATCAGGCCTAATTGCAACTTATGTTGGTGTTAGGTAAGGATTCTGGCTTCTGGAAGGTGATCCAAACCAAATTCTGGACCCTTGGACAGTGTTCAGCTTTATTTATTGTGTGCTACTATGGCCTACCTTTTCCCAGTGTCCTTTGTGCCTGGGAAATATTTTGTGCGTGTCACTTTTTTGCAGCATAGCTGCAGATTTCAGTGACAAATGGATGATGGGATATTCATGTATATAGTTTTCCTTTTCTTTTTGCATTCTTTAAAAATAAAACCTTATAACTTCATTCCCCCAGGTAGTGATAGAAGTCAGGCAAAATTATTTAAAGGAAAAAAACGAGATTAATATTTTAGTTTGAATGTCAAAAGCAGAGGGAACTTGGGCAGTATAAAAGGGTCATGAATTCACAGGCAATGTTATCTGTAGTGTTTTATCTTCATCTATAACTGGGGGAAAAAAGATTTAGAACTCACTTTTTAATATGAAATAGATATGTAACTTACTAAAACTAAATTGTTTGCAACAAAATGAAAAATTATCCATTTGATCTTTTACTTTCTGTGCCTTTTATTCGTCTCACCTCTTTCTTGAAATCTCATTCCATAAGCATGTTTTATTAATGATCTATTAATAAGCATTCACTTAAAACATGACTGATTAAAAAGTAGACCTGATTTTAAGTAAGTGTTCTGAAAATATTTCATTTATTGAATTCATTGAGGCTTAAGTTCTCATTTGTATAGCTAGAGGGTAAATTACAGATACTCATGCTTGTTTTATCATTATAATTAAAGCAGTACTCATATTTGCAACACTAATTAAAATTCTATTCTGACCCATATAAATTCAGTCTCTCCCACAAATAGATTATTTTCAAATCTTTATACAAAATATACTATATATGTGTGATGAAAGTATCTATCTTTGGTGTAACATAATCAAGGTTAAGAGAAAGTAAAAATTAGGTTCAGACTTTGTAATACTGCAGGGTACATTTTTAGTACCCTACAGAGAGAATTAGTCACACGACTCCCATTAACTTTAATGGAACCTGTATGGGCAAATTGTACGCTGAAATTCTTAGGAAGTTAAACGTCAGTGGAGTTTACTAGTTTCATTTTTCCTCTTTGGAACTTTAGTTTTGACTACCTTTACTTTCTAATGGTCTAGAGGGAAGACATGTCAATAAAAATGATTAACATAAATGTTTTCCAAGTTTTATAAGCCCACATTTTCTCTACATTTGCCCAGAAGTTAGAAATCTGCAAACAATGCTTACTAGCATTTGGGATTTAATTAGCAAGTAAATTCAATGAAATCAAGGACATAGTTTTAAAATATGAATATAGTAGTGTTCTTTAAATATGAATATTGGAGCATTTCTTATCCCCTAGTGCTTATTAATTTATCACATTTCTATTTGCAGTTACAATAGCAAAATCAAAGACTTTAAAAATATTTTATTATAATATATGTTAAAATTAAATACCTGTGTAAACATATTTAGTTGCTTATATTTGAAATGAAATGTATTTGGAATTCTATATATTGATCTTATTAAAATATTATACCACACCCAGGCCCTGTTGAGAAGGAAACACATGGACAGTTAAAAATTAAAACATACTCACAAGGGACAAAAGGAACTTAAATGTTCTTCAGTACCATCAACAGTCCCTTTACTGACTGTGAATTCTGTCACCTGAATGTGTGGTTTAGTCAACCACTCCATTCAAAACTGGTTTAGTTAATATAGAATTTACATTTACCACACGTAATGTAAAAAGAGGTAAATGAAGATTCTTCTAATGTCAATGTATCTAGATGTGCACAGCACTACTAATTTAGGAAACAACTAGGAATCCCTCAATTATCTTTCCTCTATCAAATAGACCTATGCATATTTAGAATTTTCTAGAAAGTCACCATTTTAGAAAATGAACTTAAAAAATTTAAAAAGAACCCTCAGTGTAACCTCACAAGAATCTTTCATTTCACCTTATCTGGGCATCTAAATAACAACAACAACAACAAAAATTAGACTTATCAGATACAAAAAGAAAAAGCATCGTTTAATCAGGAACAAAAAGCAGACATTAAGGAGAGCACCGATAACATCATAAATAATTTCATATGGGAGAAATGTTTCAGAAATGAAAAGAGCAGTCAAATACAATCTGTTTCATAAGCTAAGTTTCCTGTAAAAACGTTAATGGGTTATCATAATGAACCCTTGAAATAGGTATACCATTAGTGAATATTAGTGCTGAAACGTTAGCCATTTAGTCTACCCCATCATTTTAAAGAAATGGAACCTCCAAGAGATCAGATGACTATCCTACCATCTCTCAGCCACTTAATTGCAAGGAAAACTAGAATTAAATCTCTTGACTCCTCATTCATTGATTGGGCAGTTTTTTATTGAGCACCTACAATGGCTTTCCACAATTTTAGGAAAGGGGTTGAAGTGATAAACAAGACATCCAAGATCCTTGCCACCTTGGATCTGACATTGTAAATGGGGAGATACAACAAAGAAGGAAGGAAGTAAAAAAAAAAAAGACAATTTCCGGTTGTGGTACATAATCAAAAGGATTCGGTGTGATTTTTACCAATTGAGGATGCCACTATTTGATAGTATTTCTCTCCTCATCTCCTTTTCTATCCTTGAAGTTAAAAGGAAAGAGAGGTTTATCAGTAGATGTGCTTTCATCCATCTCATTGGTCAAGGTCCCTCAAAGGCCTCCACATATTCAGGAAGTACACCGATATTTGCCATACTTCATTACATTCATATTATGTGTTTGTCAGCTGTCAAAACACCCACTGTTATGTGAGTTTTCAGTATCTGATTTTGCTGCTTTTGGTGGTTTGGGTTTGTCCCCGTGTCGTAGGACTAGTTCAAAGATTGAAAATCTAAGAGCATGTGGTAAAAACAGTTTCAGAAAAGGTGTATGGGCAAGGATTCCCCTCCAGAGCAAAGATGGTTGTTCCCCCCACCCCCACCCCCATGGTTATTTCCCATTCCGTGTGATTTTTCTGTGTAAAGAACAAAAGAGAGTTTGAAAGATGAGGTGGGGTGTGACTCTGGCTTCTTGTCATTCTGTGAAATTATACTGACTGTCTTATCCTCAATGTCAGACAGTAAAACTGTTTCTTTTAACAAGCAAAAAGGATGTTTAGTGCGTTTGTCTTTCATTTTTTCTTAGTGCATAATTTATGTATGGCCCATTTATTAATAACCATGAAGTGCTGTACCTGGAAATCTCAAAAAAGAACAGAATATACAAAATAAAAATGAACATTTCATAAGGCAGCTTTATTTTTAGATTAAAAAAACCCTTGCCCTAGTTAATTCTTTCTGAGAATGTTGGATAAAATCCAACAGAAATTATTCAATTATTAATGTAACCATATTTATTAAATTAAACAAGAATTTCAACTATATCCTGGTTCCCAATAAATCTTAAGGGAAATACAACATTTTTTATAATGACATGTTGTACCTAAAAGAGAAACCATTTTAATAAAGCACCATTTCTGTGAGTTCCTTGAAGGCAGCAGAGTTTCTTGTATGTCTTTTCCTTGCCTAGCATAACGACACATTATATTGTAATGCTAATAAAATCCACAGTAGCTAACCAATATTTATGAAATAATATCTGTGAGGCATCAGTCTTATAAGTTAGGTACTATTATCATTTCATGTGACCAACAAAGAGAGATTAAATATTTTCCCAATGTCATTCAGTTGATGAGAAGAAGAGCTAGGATTTGAACTCAATCATCTGACTCTAGAACCCACCTTCTTAATCATTAACTTTTCTACTTTCCACAACTTGTTTAGAGTAGACATTCAAACAAAAATGCATTTAAATTACATTGAAATCTCAATAGATTTTAGCCTTTGTGCTCTAAGCCATTAAGGAGACTTACACTTCTGGATACATGTCTGGGGTAAAAAGTAAAATATTAAGTTCATTGAATAATTCTACATATTGCAAATACTCGAGGCCTTGTAGAAGTCTAGAACTGGAAAGGATTTTAACAGTCACTCTAGTTCAATCCCCTCCATTTTCAGATGTGGACCCAATCTGGGTCCAGAGAGATGACTCAATTACTGAGTGTCATACAACTTACTAATAGCAAAGTCAAATTTCCTAATTTTCAGACAAAACTATTTGAATTATGTACTTATTTGAAAATGAATGACTCATACCTAGATTGTTAGCGTTATGTAATATGGCAGACAGGCTCTGGAAGTGTCATCCCTACCTCCTGATGACCTTGTGTGATCCCCTTTCCTTGAGTATGGGTGAGCCCTGTGACTTGCTTTTAACCAACAGAATTGGCAAAGGGAATGGGACGCACATAATCACATAAGATCACAGCTCCCTCTGTCATTCTTGCTACCTTTGATGAAGCGGTGGTGTTGGAAGACCCCTGTGGTAAGGAACTGAGGGCAGCCACTAGGAACTGGGGGGGAATGTCCAGCCAATAGCCTGCAAGGACCTCCAGCTGACAGCCAGGCCCTCAACATTACAACCTCAAGGAAATTAATTATGGCCGTGCCCTTAGTGAATTTGTGCATGGATCTTTCCCCAGTTGAATATTCAGATAGGAACTCAGCCCTGAACAACGCCTTGCCTGCAGCCTTTCGGAAAACACAGATAATCTGTGCAGACTCCTGGTTCACAGAAATTGTTAGATAGCAAATGTCTGTTGCTTGAAGCCACTACTTTTAGGGTAATTTTTTATACAACAACAGAAAACTGATACATGTAGTTATCTGTATGATGGGTGAATAATAATAACATTTGAAACATGTTAGAAATTCAAAAATTAAATATTATGGCTTATTGGTAACAAATGAAAGAGTTCTGAATTTATCTCTGGAGATTATGAATTATGTATCAATTTAGAAGCTCACAATCTTTCCAAATGTTATGTGTACTATATTAGATGAAGGAGCAGGAAAACTATAACTTAAAATAAGTTTAGGGAGTCCAAAATAACAATATGCTGTCAAACTTGAATGTTTATTCACATTTGAAACTGAAAATCTATATTTTTAGGTTGTTTTTTTAACCCGTTCCAGAATACAATATTGTATCTTTTCTTATTATGCTTAGAGGCAAAAGAATAAAAATGAGTAGAAAAAAAAGCATATGATTTTTTTTCTTACTGTAAATTTTGGAACACAGAAGCAGCTAAGAAAGCTGAAAATATGTTATTTTTCCTACCAATGGTAGTCGAAAAGAAGACCTACACAACCAGTTTCAGAGGTAACACTGGGGCATCAGTAAAAATAGGGAAGCTTTTTAATTGGACAACTTACTGGCTTCTACCAACTTTTACTGGTTGGAGTGTGTGAACTTGGGCACTCTTTTTAGGACTGCATGGTTTTCATATTCAGGATGCCTGCATGCATATATGTGTATGGATAATTGCTATGCCTGTACCAAGGATATGAACTGTGTAAAATTACTGTAGGAAGTTGTAAATGATGTATGAAATGAGAAATCTTTGCCCACTGGCAGTACACAGATAGAACAGAGATAGTGACGTGCAATCTCTTCTCTGTCATTTGTCATAGTATTCATCTTCTAAAAGGCAGAACATATCAATAAACCTGAGTGTCAAACATGCATACTAAACAATATATTTTACCTCTCCTTTTTAAGGTCCCAGATCTTTCTTAAAAACCAGTTGACAAAACCTTTGTGCTGAAGATAAGTGTAAAGAACTTCTATGTTAATGATTTCAGTTACCCATCCCAAAACACTAAATGCAGAAATTCTGAATAGTGCTGTGTGGATGTGCCTTTATATTCATAGTACTTACTATGAGTGTGTAGACTTGCCATCCAAAGTAAACCTTTTTGTGAGGTTTATATAGAGGCTTTATCTACAATGTCTAACATGCAACCATTTAGAAACTTCTGAGGATAGGATTGACACTTTTATCTTGCATCCCAATGTTTGAAAGACTTCAGATTTCCTCCTTGTCATTGACTGGCAGAATCAAATGGAAGCAGCGCCTGTCTCCTAAATTTGTTTTAATATAAAACTCCAATTAAGTAATTAAACTTATGCACATTCCATGTCATCTTGAGTCCCAGGAAAACAAATCTGAAAAAAAGAAACAAAAACTAAATAGGAAACAACAAAAACCTCCACAAGTTGTCATATATATTTAGATTACAGAATTCAAGTTTAGAAATTAAAATCAATAGAACAAAGGTTGTACCTATGTACAAAAATACGACCACCATGGTCAACTTCAAAACAAGCACATGAAAGCGTAAGCCAAATAGCTTTTTGTTCTTCAAGAAGTTACCAGCTTACCAGTATAGAGCTCAAACTGTAAGAAGCGATGTTTTTCAGTGACACTTTATGTTTTTATGTACATAGAAGGAAATTTTAATATTTATTAATTGCACCTTTCTCAAATGGGAATGTTTTCCTTCATGCGCCAGTTGTGATTGTATTAACAAAAATACAAATAAAGGATCTACTCTGGCATTTGACCTTTTTTACAGCATGCTATCGATAATTCTTTCTGAAAGTGTAAGACAAATATTTCCTTAACCAAATGAGTTCATCTCTTCTTGGAATCACGACTGATGTTTGTTTGTTTGTTTGTTTGTTTTGCTTGATGAAGTTGGAAGTGAAATGTCTGATTTTATTTCCCATCAGTAGACTACCTAGATGAATGTATTCAGTGTTGCATGTGAGTCACTTAAAAATGGTAGTTTTGTCACTGTGAATAGATTCAAAAGAGCATGAGACAAAACAAAATCTGCATTTTGTTTATTTTCTAAATATAGTGTCAATATTGTCTCTTTCCAACAAACAGCAGAAATTCATTAAAAATCTTCAGTCTCAAAAAAACACACAACAACTTTGAAATGTTGACCCAATAATTGAGATTATATTGAGAGTCTGGACATTTTCCCCACCACCTTTAGAGTTAATAGACAGAGACTTCTGTTGCGTTGTTTGTTTCATGGACTCTTTCTCTTCCTTACATTGTACTTGTCCCATTTTGGTTGGTGGTGCTTTTGTCACTAACGTGCTATGACCCCCTCAGCTTCCTGTCCTTTGACCCAGTTCTTATTACTCTCATTTGCTTACAGAAAATTCCTCAGTTGCTCTCTTCTCCTTCTTTTTAAGTATCTGTACATGTTGAAACTGGGACCAGCATATTAGCAACTGACGGCTCTCTCATTCCTCTCTCATGGTAGTTTCATTTTCTCATTGTTTATGTGATCAAACACACAAAAGCTGGGAAAATTCTGAGAGTACCAGCTGGGAGGACAATTAAGGAAACACTTGCTCACATCCATACATCAGGTCATCATTCCCGCCATCCAGACGGAGAGGCTGTCAGACGGTCAGCAACCACACACTTTGTTTCCCACGACCAATCAAACATCCACACTTCACCCACCCCCAACCTCCATCACAGCAACACTGGGATTAATTTACATCAGGAAAATAGGGAGAAGTATGAAGCAAGGAAAACAGGGCCCACTTCTAATATTCATCAGATCCTCTGGGTTAAAACAATCAGTAAAACCACTGTAGTGCGGTCATATTTGCTCTTAAGTAGGGGTAGTCATTCAAAAATGATTGTAGCAGTGGTAGCATCAGATTATACACTTTTTATTTCTCTTCATATATATATATATATATATATATATATATATATATGCATGTTAAAATCAGCATGGGACTTTACGCCATCCATAACACATCCACATAGCTCTCTAGTTCAGAGATCTCCCCATTAGGAAATTCACACGTGGGCTTCAGTTGATTCAATCCGGTTGAAATATTTAAACCCATACAGTGAGGATGAACTTAAGTATAAGTCAAAATGCACCATAATTTTCCTTTCACCAAAAATTCCATCCACAATAATTGTCTCAGTGAAAATTTTTCAGGTTACCTTCGAGTAATCAGAGGGACCAAAAACATCTGCCAGGTCCTTTTGTTGGTTCACAATGTAGTTCTGGTCTCCCATCACCTACATCCGGTTTTGTTCTGGTAGCTGTACTTCCTGTTAATCATTTGCCCTGATTATCCCTCTGGAAATATTTACTCAGTGGATAGCTACATTTGACACCAAAGTTACTTTGCATCAGAAGAGCTGTATTTGATAAAGGTAAAAGGTTTTAAAATGTGGTAGGTTGCATGAGACTATAAGTAGTCCTTTTAAACGACATACTTTCATGTTGAGGAAATTATATTTTTGTTAAATTTAGTTATATGTGAGTTCTAAATTTGGGAAAGCAGAATCTTTACTTTTTTGGGCGGCTACATTGATTCATGATCATTCACATTTTCTTTTTGTTAACACTACCCCTTTTGGCAGAATATAATCAGAGATTCCATTACAGGTTATTTTGTGATTCACATTTTTGCTTAACCTTTATCCTTAAAGATAATTCAACTGTATTCATGGACCACTTAATTTAACCAATTTTATTATAAGCATGAAGCCTGTCATTTCCATCTACTGAGAATGTTGTTAACTTGGTTTTAAAAAAACATGGTCACGTCTGCCATGAAGATATTATGAACATTTGTTTCCGTGCTTGATAAGTACTGGTATCATGAAACTGTGTACAGTGAAATATGAAATAACAAAATATGAAATAGGCACTTTGCCTATTGGGAAAAAAAAAAATATTATGTTTTTGCCGACCAAATAGCAGGTAACCTAAATTCCTTTCTCTCTCTCTCTCTCTCTCTTTTTTTTTTTTTTTTAAGAGGAGCAGAAGATTTTTATTAAAGCGAAAATACAGCTCTCTTACAAGAGGGGGTACCCAAAACTGGGATGCCCCTAAATTTCTTGAAATCAGAATATTCAGATATCCTTTATGACAGCTAACTTCTGAATTTCTCTGAACAATTTTCAACATTTTTATAATTTATTTGCCTTTTGTTTTTTAATAGTGTTCAAGGGGTAAAAAATGTCTTGATGCCTATTAGCAATTAGTTGCATACATTCTTGTGAAATATAAGTTGCCTTCATTTCAGATCCATTCTAGAAAGCTGAGCTACTTAAGTTATATTTTATAACAACATAACCATTCCTCTTGCTTGAATACTGTACCAAGACCATGCAAAACTGAATTTATCTTTTTTTTAATTAATTAAAGTTTAGTGGGGTGACAATTGTTAGTTGAATTGATCTTTATAAATAAATTACCTTTTTGGAATTTGTATTAAAAATAATCTTTGCCTTATATGCTAAGTTCTGGAAGTCTTTTGATAACACTAAGAAGAAAACTAAAATTATCACAAAAGGGTGGAAATTAAATGAGTAACCTTAAAATCACCATTGAAACATAATTCTCAAATATGAAATAAAACAAAATTTCATTGATTTTAATAAACACTCGACCACCTGCCTAAAATATGTTTGCTGTTTTGGAAAATATGTTGTTATATGCAGATTTGGTATCCATGAAGTCTTGTGTAGTCAGTGATTCATTTCTATGTAAAATTGAGTAGTAATGAAATTAGTTAATTATATATAAAGCATTTAGGTATTTAATACCTGGTGCGCAGTAAGCACTCAGTAAATATTCAGTGAATATTATTATAAATCTAAATTATGTAGAAAGCCTTTCCTGCTGCCCCAGTTCTAACTATCAAAGTCTTATCCTTTGTCAGAAGCCAACTCAAATGCCACAACCTTCAGGCAACTCCCCTCAGATGGAAGTGATGACTAATCTTTGATAGGACTTTTCTTAAATATCTCATGGGCTTACTTCCCAGCCTGCCTCTGCATTTGCATAATAAATTAAATGCATTTTCTCCCTCCTTCCACTCTTAGTGTACCCAACTGACAAGAGGGCAGGACCTCCTACATTTTATCTTGGTATAGTACACAGCGAGGAGCACAGGGCCTGGCCTACCACCAGGGCTTTGTGAAAAGGACCAGTTAGACTTTAATATTTATTTAATCAAATACACAGGCAGAAAACAGGTGAGTTCAATGGCCTTTAATCTCCCTTCTATAAATAGATACAAAACAATTTACTTAGCAGCACCTTCACTTCACTGGATAAGAAAACTCTTTATTTTGGAACCATCTAGAAAGCTGAGTTATCTCCGCTTCTATTTTGCAGCAATATGGGTACCTGGCTCATGTGAATGCTGCACCAAGCACATTTGCACGAAAACTGAATTTAGGTTCTAAATCCTCACTCAAAATTTTGCTCTACTTTTGAAGACTCTATAGATATAAAATATAGACTGTGCTTTCCAGCCGAGAATGCAAGAAACAGCATTCTAATTTGAATTATTTTAAACTTTAAAGTTAAATCATCATCCACTAGTCACAATAATAGGGTTACTGGTATAGTATAGTAAAGGTTGATATATTCATTTTTAAGGTCCACACTTATTTATTTTTCTTCTTCTTATAGTAAGACACTTCCCTTTACTCAAAGTCCTTTCTTTTTGCCTTTTTTCTTTTCAAAAATTTGTTTTCTCATTGCTTTTTAATGTATCCATTCTTTTCAAATCCTTAACAAAGGAGTGTGGTTCCCTACTGACCTTCTCCCATCATTTTTTTTCTCCATTTTATCATCACATTCTCAATATGTGACATGCTGTTTTGTCTTTGGAATAACTGAGGGATTCAGATTCAACCATGTTTTTTTGTTTCATTTTGTTTTGTTTTTAACAAATAGTTCTTGAGCATTCTGTTAGTCCTTTTGCCCCTCCAGATCCAATTTCCATTCTTTTCTACTTTCTCATTGCCTTAGAAAGCTGGCCTTTATGGTCTGGATCAATTGGCCTCCAATCCCTCTGGCTTATGATCGGGTTTATGTCATAGGACTGGCATGAAGTGAGAGTTTGCTGTTGCTGCTTAATCTACCTAAGCAACATCCTATAAGGCAGCCTTCTCCTGCAGGTAGAATTATTTTTCCATGGTCAAGTTACTCCCGGCTCCCCTCGCTCCTTCTGACCTAAGTAACAGCTTTCTCCTTGTTGGTTTCTCTTAACTCTGTCCACACTTTGTAAATAAATTCTTCCATAAATGTCATTAATTGTCCCATCTATTTCCTGATAGGTCAAATTTCCTACTCTGTGGTTAAATTGATGCAGTGTCTGCTGTATATTGTTTTGTTAAGTCTTGTGAGTAAGTTGATAATATAATCCATATTTTATACATAAAGATACAAAGGCTCAGAAGGCTTAATGAACTTTCCAAGACATTCAGCTTGTACATAGTACAGCCAAAAACTGCATCATGATCTCCTGCTCCAACTCTAGCGCTCTTTGTCCTTTCTGTTCCGTTTTCCCTTCCCCGCTCCTAAATGGCTTTCCTTGGCAACATCTATCACTGGTTATTTATTGACAACCTACAGCACATTGTAGTGAGACTGTATACAGCTAAATTTACAGGTTTACAGGAAACAACATTTGACTAGGAATTCTTTGGGCCAAGAATCTCTAACTGTGAACAGTAGTAAGAAGCCATGTTTTCCATGTCAGTATCTACACAGAATTTAAGTACTGTCTCCTTATAGATCTTTGGAAGCATTAGAATTAGAATTCCTTTTGCTATCCTTGACCACATACATATTAAACGGAGGGATGGGCAATGGGTAGACAGACAAGATAAGGCAAGACAAGAGGACGAGACAAGACATGACAGCAGGCTATTAAGAGATCTGAGGGGGGTAAGAGACAACTAAGCTAGTGCCAGATGCTGGGCATGGAGAGAACACCAGTTCACCCAAAGCTCACTGAGTCAGTCAGTTGGCGTTAGCAGCGGATGGACTCTCATGAAGGGATGTAGGTTCTGGGGGTCAGTGGAGTTGTAGAGATCACCTGGAAAGCTGTCCATGTACAGCAACATGCAAGTCCTGAGGGATGTGGTCAACCATACTACTAGCAAACATTAGGTGGGAAGCTAGACTAATATGTGCTCTTCAGATCTGTTCCAGGGACAAAATAAATTAAAATATGTAAAATTTGCAACGCAGTGCTGGGCACAGTGTTTATGTGTGGTGTGACAAAGGTTTGATACTCAGCTACTGATACTCAGGTTTCTCCTATGATGGACTCGAGATGTGGGTTGGGTCTAAGATACAGGGCAGTAGACATCAGAGATCTTAACTGGGATGAAAAAGAAAATCAGGAATCAAGGCATGAACTGATATAATGGCTCATATATCAGCACCTACCCTACAAACACTTGGGCCCCACACAAAATTGCAACAGAAAAAGAAATGCCTGCTAACGGCTCTCCCACAGGCCTCTCTCTACAAATGCCCCGATTCCCTCTGACTATTCAAAGTTCTAAATTTATGATACAGATAAGATCTATTTTTCCCACAACTCACCTGTGACCCAGAATTAATTGTTCCTTTCTAATCAACACCCTTATTTCAAAATCTCAGCTCTTGGGAAATCTGATGTCATAACTGGTCATAAGATACGAAGCACTTTTAGGTTTAATGTCTTCTCCTCAGCATGTTTTGTTAACCTAAATAATCTCTAATTGGTTAAATATTTTAATGTATTGGGGAACTACTCCCATGAGTTGGGGAATATTCATTCATACCCATTAGTAACACAGAAAACTTAAGTTTTGGTGTGTTCCTGAAGGGCTCTTGTTTCCTAGAGCCTTATGAGAGAAAAGGCAAAGATACAGGATTTTTGGAAATTATGTTTCCATTCATGCCTCTACAGGGTTTATCCATCTCTCTTGGTAGAAAGACTCAGAAAATTCAGTTAAATTCAAGTAAATTATTACGTTTTTTTCATAATTATTTAAGTTACTCAATTTTTCTAAATTAAGGTATACATGTAATATAATTCTCAATCTTAAATAATCCCAAATGGATTTTTTTTTCTTGGAGCATGACAGAAATTGCTAGTAAAATTAACCTAGAAAAGTAAAGAGGCAGGAATATTTAAAAACGTATGAAAAGGGGGAGTAATGAGTGTGTAGCAACATATAAACTATGACAATTCACTAAGATTAAAGCTAATTAAAATAGTATGTATTTTAGACAGATGTACAAACTTCTAGGCAGATGTACAAGTTAAAGAATGAAATAATAAATTCAAGAATACCACTGTACACACATATTTACACACAAATATTCTATATGTCTATATATGCTTATATGTCAGTGAGTATACATACATATATAATTAAAATAAGCATTATAAAAATGTAAATAAATAGTGTTGGGACCATTTATTAGCATTTCAAAAAAACATTGGCCAATACAACAAACATTACTCTGCAAATGTCAATTTAAAATGTTTAAATGAAAACCACAGGAAACGAGCCAATGAATTACAAAATTGAAAAATTAATATTTATAGAACTCTAGAGGGCTAAAAACTTTTTTGAAATGATAAATAAAGTCACAAAGGAAAATATGAACAAAGTTGGCCTTTTAAAACTGCTGAAGAGGGGCAGCTGGTTAGCTCAGTTAGTTAGAGCGCGGTGCTCTTAACAACAAGGTCGCTGGTTCGATCCCACATGGGCCACTGTGAGCTGTGCCCTCAACTAGACTGAAACAACTACTTGACTTGGAGCTGATGGGTCATGGAAAAACACACTTTAATAATTAAATAAAATGTTAAAAAAGAAAATAAAAACTGCTGAAGAGTAAACATAAAATAAAAAGAATGCAGCAAAAGGACAATATTTGCCATAAATGTTAATATTATATAAAGAATTCTTATAAAGGGAAGAAAATATAGACAAAGGATGTGTGTGTGTGTGTGTGTGTGTGTGTGTGTGTGTGTGTGTGGTGTGTGTGTTTATGTGTATGTGTAATTAAGACAAAAGAAAATACCTTTTAGAAATTAGAAATCTGGCAAGGAAAAACAATCATGTTATCTTCTAGTCAAAGAAGTGCAAATTAAAATAGCACTAAGGTATTCTTACTTATTAAATAAGGCAAATATTATTTTCCCTTATTTTGACACAGTGCTAGATTATTGATATTCTTGGTGCCTATTTAAATTGATACAAATCATCCAGGGGAAGAAAACTAGAAATAGCTTTTAAAACTATAAAAACAATTTATTTTTTGATCCCAAAATCAAATGTCTTGAAACTTTAGGCATATAGATATTCTCTGATTCTAAAATGAGACAGACTTTTTAGAGAAAAACTTTAAAAAGCAAAGAATAAGAAGAAAAACATTAGGAATCTTCTATAACCCCACGTATAGAATTAGCCACACATAAAATTTCCGTGATATTTTATATGTATACAAAATGTTATGTATGTTGTTGAGCTCATAATATATAAATGTGTGCGTCTCATACAGTTTTTGCTTTACTTTGGGCACGAAGCGTTTTAATGATATATAATCCTCTATAGTGCATCCATGCCATGATTTATTTCGCCATTGTGTTTATTATTGGGCATTGAGGCGATCTTCAAATTTCTACTGGTTAAATAATAATGCTGTCTATAATAGCAAAAGTTCAGAAACAATCTAAAAGTTTGATAGTATGAATGGTTAAAATAGAATACATCTAGCTATAAAATTTAATAACAGCCCTGCAGTATGATGGAAATATGCTTATGATACAACATCTATCCATCAAATTGCAATTCAGAGTTGAGCTCTTCTAAGAAACTTCGCCCGGCACATGACATCGTACCAGTATTAAATGCTCACCTCACTCCCATTTCAGGGGTAGGAATTCCAGGTTTCACCCCTGCTCTGTACCCCCAGCTCGGCAGTGCCTCTTTTTCAGGCATTCTGTGGGCACCCAGAAAATGTTAATTATATGACTGACTAAATCAATCTGCCAATGGGAAGACACAATAAAATGAACCAAGCTTCACGCATCTCTTTTGTGTCCGGTTTTGGTTTTAGTGGTTTTTGTTCCGCAGACGTACGTTTATCCTGGGCTTTTGGGTGAGGAACACATGATTTTCAAATGATTTGGGAAATGTACCACCTTAATTCTAGCAGGAGGTTACATTTAGAGAGCAAATGTTCAATGCGAGGAAGTCAGTGCTACAGATGTTTCTGGTTCCTGTTCGCCTGGGCTACAGACTATCAGAGTTCAGCTCAAGAGTCAGCATTTCCATCAGACGACACCTGTGATAGCAGATGGCAGTCAGACATGCTTATGACATTACTACCAAATTAAAATAGAAAATAATGCCTAATTCTTTTCTTGAAAACAAAGAGAGTTTACTACATACAGCTTACAGGCTATGAAAATTGGGTTTAATTTCAACAATAGTAATCCTCTCGGAGAAACTCTGTTTTGTCTCCAACACTTAGAAAGCCCCAAGAAATGCTGTACAAGGTGACGCTAGATGGGAAGTCTGCATTCATTTTTCATCTCATGCGTTTCATTCGTGAAAGAAATAGGGTAGGAGACATAGGAATGATCATTCTCTCTCCTGCAGGCTGTTTCATGCAAGTGCAGCAGAATGGCTGTACTGTACCTTATAAAGCGGCACGTTTGCTGCCCACACCCTCCTGGGTTATCTGGACTGTGCTACTACTGTCTGTCAAAGCATCTATACTTTGCTTGTAACGGTCAGCAGAAAGGGCGCCTGGTGGTCACACACAGGGCACAAGTCACCCAAGTCAAAGGACGAGGAAGGGATGGAATATTCGTTATTCCTGTCGGTGTTGCAGGGAAAGATCTGGGACTTTCCTTTGCTAAATTGTGGATGGCACTGCCCAGCAGACTTTGAAAGAAAGCAGAAAACTTAAAAAGGAATGTGCATGGAAAAACTTATCATAAATATTACTTCTTCTGTTGGAGAGATTTTGCTGTTTGTAAACGATTCACTGTTTACATGACTGCATTAGATAAGTCTTGCATGTCAGCGTATGCATGCAAGTAATTGTCCCTTCACGGAAATAGTATCCTTACTCGAGGGTCAGAGGAAACATTATTCCTCTTCCTACAAACAAAGCGATGAGAACTGGCATAAAAAATGACTTTTTTGTTTTCTCTATTTATGATCACACACACACATGCACACACGCATACACACTCACATGCGTACACACACACGCACACACAGTAGTGACAGATGCAGAGCTTTACAAGGTTTGAAACAAGCATGACGTTCTCAGTAGTCCACAGTACGAATTAAATGCTTGGCTTTACACTCTCTACTTAGTTTTATGGAATTAATATTTTCCCTGCATTACATTTATCATAATTTTGGTCACCAAGTAGCCATTGGACTGTAAGTTGCTTAAATATAGAGACAGCATCTCGTTCACTATTGTAGCCACAGCATAGTTCAAAAATGTGAATCTCATGCCAGCTATGAAAAGAGCATTCTACTTAATTTTAAACTTTTTTTAGAGATTTTTTTTCTACTACATAGAAAACCAGATTATTAAAATTTAATATTTATGTCCTCAACACGTTTATATCACCATAATGTTCTGAATTACATCTCTGTTTTTAAAGATTTCCCTCTCAGATCTGAGTCTACGTTGATTCTTAAGAGAATCCTCAAAATCAAATAGCTCTTGATTTGAAATCACTTTCATTAGTATAACATGTCCAAAGCAGAACTCTTCAAGTAGCAAACCAATTGACACTTAGAACCACCAAAAGATCCAATGAATTAGTGATGGTGCTAGGTAATGTTTACTGAGTACTTACACAGCGCTGGACCCTGTGCTATTTCACAGGATATTTAAAAGCCATCACTTGATTTATCTCCCCCATTACTATTATAATGTCCACTTTATAGAAAAGGAAAGTGGGTCTGAAGAGCTTAACAACAAACCCAGTGTCACGCCACCGTATTAACTGGGGCTTGGATTCTGACCCCTTTTCCCTGATCCTGACTGGCTCTTCCACTCTTAGGTACTTGTCTCTACTATTTGCTTAATAACAATTGTTCGCCTCTCGGATATTCCCCGTTTCCGCCATGTAGGTGCCAGCAAAGTGTGTTTGTCTATGTCTAGGTCTTCAGAGCAGCCTAGAGGAGGGAAAAATAAGTTAATTTTAACTTAACAAATCTGAATGACCAGTGATGGCATCAGAGACCTATGGCCCCTTGAAATCAGATCTTAAAGCAAATTTTTTTATTTATTTGGTTAACACTTATTGAGCACCTACTATGTGTAAAGCATTCTCTACACAGAAGCAAATTCTATAACCTTTTGAAGAAGTAAAATATTTATATTATCTCAATAGAATGTGTTCATGGATAGAGCTAGTTTTCACATAATCTGCAATTCTTACGGGTAAATGAAAACAAGCAATTTTTAGTGCAAGTCCTTTTGAATAAAATGGAATGCCACAGAAATAATAAAAGCAATCGCTGATGAGAATATGGAAAGTTAGGCCCTAAATCCTATCTAGGGAGTGAAATGCAATAAGCCCCCCCACACACACACACACAGTACTATAGCTTTATGCCTGATCTCCTGCAATGCTGTGAAAATGCACCAACCAGTACTGAAGAATACAGTCTTGGAAAGGAGCACACCACCAATTAATATTACAGCTAACTCAGAACAGATACATTCACATGCATTACTTGGATTTTATGAAATTGGCACATCTTTTATGACCCAACCTATCAGTAAATTTATGCCACTGAAAGTGGTGGGGTCTACACACCCTATCACCAAAAAAGAACCTCAATGATTAAACCTGCCACATACAGCATTCTGATCTCTGTACCTGGGCTGTATATCCTCCTCTGATCCATTTATCCATCTTCCGAACAATATAGCCAGACAAAGTCAGCGGACCCAAGCCAAGGGTACTTTCTCCTTATTTCTTAGCCAGAAGAAGCGAACAAAAGACTTTCTCCTCCATGGATACAGACTATATTTTCACTCCTTTGGATTCAAAGAAAAAAAAACAAACGTTTTGTTCCTAAGTGACGGTTAGGAAAGAAGCACGATGCTGCTCCAAGACTTGTTAAATCCCATCTGTAGTACCTGTCTCCTCTGTAAACGTGGGCGAGTTACTGAACCTCTGTGTGCCTCAGTTTCCTTCATCTGTAAAGTGGGAATACTAACAGTGCCTGCCTCAGTGGGGAGCTGCCTGGATGGAAGTGACCATGTCACTGAAGCCCTTATCACCAGGCCTGGCACCTGGCAGCACCCAATTAATATTAACTTTGCTTCCAACTGCGATGATAAAAATCGTGGCTAGAAGCCTCTCTGTCCCTGCTTCCTGTAAGAATTAATCAGCCTTTCTGTTCTGACCCCTCCCACCCCCACAACCTCCTAGTAAATGAACTATTTTACTTCCTATCAACATTCTTTTGCTGTGATCCCCCAAGAAGGGGAAGATAATGACTAGACACAGGAAGGTGGCCTGCGGACATGATGCTAAGTGAAATATAGCAGCCCCAGAAGGACAGATCCTGTATGATTCCACTTATAGGGGCTACCTAAATGGTTGCCAGGGGTCACGGAGAGGGGGACGTGGGGAGTTGCTGTTCAATGGGTGTAAGGTTTCAGTTATGTAAAATGAAAAAGTTCCAGATCTGCTGTACGATATCATGCCTGGAGTTTACAGTACGGTACCATGCACTTAACAATGTGTTAAGGGGGCGAATCTCATGTTACGTGTTTTTACTACTATTCAAAAAGCAGCATCCTGAGCTGTGAAGAAGATGTTAGGCCAGTAGTGGAAATGTGTGCTTCCTATACATTCCGGTTGTTTTTACCAAATCCCTAGGAAAAGAGACCCAGAAGATACTTTCAATACTTATGTTAGAGTTGAAAGTTATCTGACACTTTGAGCCAGATTCTCCCAATCTGTTGGCGGCTGTCTGTTAGAAAAATGTTATACCCTGAAGTATTTGGTGCACACAATCATTCATAAGTGTGACTTCCACAAACACCCACTTTACACAAGCATCCAAACTCCTAAGCTGGAACACACAAGGCTAATCGTACCAATAGACAGAGGATTTTCAAGGGGCTGTGATTCCAGAAATTTCAAAGCTGTGTCATTTAATTGTATAACACTCTCATCTTTTCCCAAACATTTGTTTCTCAGATTCAGTAGCAGCATATCAATGGGCATTGCAGGGTTTGGGAAAACAATTTGTGGGTCTCCTAAATATAAATGCTGACACGATGGGCTATTATAAAAATGAAAAGGAGGTGGCGAGGAATAATAGTGGCAGAAACTGGAAATGCATAGGAGGCTGATTGCAAGTTTGTGTCATGTGTTCTGTCATTTCTGATCATACATACACAGATAAAACTTCCCATAGGAAAAAAAAGAGTCTGTAAACGTATTTGCTCACAATTTCAGTCCTGAATTCAGTCAGGTCTTTTCACTGGCCTTATAAAAATAATAGAGAACCAGCCACATCCTTCAAAAGAAGCGATTAAATACGTAAAACAGGAAGGAGTCAGGGAGTCACATCTTTTAAATTGACCAACTTAGCTACAGTCTTTTGAGGTTATTTCTTTATCTTTGAACAAAAACATAAATGTCAAAAACAAAACCTTAAAGACTGAACCGCTTACTTTTTCTCAACATCACAGGATTTTTCTTGGTTATTAGCGTTCAAGGTCTTTAGGCAAGAGAAATATATAAGTAAAAGTGTTTTTAACCTAAAGATGTGAAAGAGAATCCTCGCAAATACACTACTACTAACAGCATTCTTGATACGTCTTAAAATAGATATGTACATTTGGGTACCTATCAAACACTTAATAAAAGATGAGTCCTCCAGGCAATTTGCAAACTGTGGTTTCATGTAGATATATGTCAGGGTAAATCAGGAACCTTCCGTTCACCGTTTGTCTAAACAAGTATGCCATAATCTTTGCCAGCTCCGTTTCCATGAGGCCATCGTAAATCTCCCACACTGCACTGTCTCCTCAAACACAGTCACAGATTCAAATACTTGAAAGTACAGAGAACTAGACATACAGCAAGTGTTATCAGAGTTAGTAATCTCCTTCACCTGGGGGGCATATTTCCTTTTAACAAAATCTTAATAGTAATGCACCTGTCCTGCTGAAAAGCTACCCTGTTAGTGTCTCACTTTATTGAAAACCACCTTTTCTATTAGCCTAGAAACGTGAACTAGGAATGGACACTCTTTTTCATGTGTGTACACATGCGTTTTGTATACAATGTTTACTGAATTAGCCAAGGTGGACTTTGGTGAATCGAATGCAAACACAGATTCAAATGGCAGAAAATATATTTTTTTCAGTTTGCCACTGCTGATATTTAATTTGCTTTGATCTAAACCTGCTAACATTATCCAAGTGGAAAGAGCAACTAAGATTCATTATTTCAGACTTACTCCTAATACCGATGGTGTCTGCTAAAAAAAAGAAAGAAAGAAAAAGGAAAATAAAATGTATAAAATTATGTAATTTTCAGTCTTCAACTTCAAAGGGTATGTTAAAATCAGGAAAAACATTTAAACCTTTCCCTTTTCTGGAATTATACTTTACAGTTTTGTATTTATTGAATGCATTCATGGGCTCCCTTAGGATGTGAAATGTATGGAAATATATGTGCATTACTAAAGAAAGAAGTAAATTTATTCTTTCCCCACATCATGCTCTTCTTTGCAGTAGAGGTTTTTAATTCAATACAGAGCTAGAATGAGATGGAGCCAATTTCCTGGTCTATATGTGTGACAAATGCTGAAAGTGGCACAAGATTAACAAATTAGTTGAAGTATAGATCTTAAAAGATTTTTTTTTCCATGTCTCTAAATCAAAATTCATACTTTATTTGAAATGAAGCCTTCTTTCGAATTCAATAATGACTAAGAGTCTTTTATTTCTCTGCATTTAAGATGAAAAGATGGCATGTATGACAACATACTAGCAATTCTTTAAAAGCCAATTTTGTTATTTGTAGGAAAACTTCCAAAGATCAGATATTTGGAATATGGAATTATTGTAATTGTAATCTAGTGTCTTGGGTTAATACTCCAATGTGTGATTTGGTAAAGATGAAAAATACTTCCAAAATAGTTTATTCCCAAAATAAAAGCATACAGTGAAAAGCAGGGGTAAGATTTATTTACTTCCGCTTTTTTATGAGTCAAAATGATGTTTAATATGCTAGGTCCCAGATAAACATAATTGCTTTCCTAATAACATTTCTTTAGCTTGGTTTGAAGTAAAAACTATCAGGCTGGGCGGTTTTACCTAACCTCAGAATCATGTGCTTGATATAATCCAGATATCTAACACCAAACAATAAAAACATCTGGGACAATAAAAGCATGTTACAGTGGTGGAATTGTTTAATTTGGGAGAAAATGGCTATGTTTGATAATCACATATGCAGGAATTGATTTCTCCTCTTTGTTAAGAAACTTTTATATTTTGCAAAGGGTGAGGTTTTGTTTTGTTTTGGTTTTTTTTGTTCTGTTTTTTTAGGAATCAGTTTGCGATGTGAAAGAGCTTTTGAAAAGATATTCAGAAATAAGATGTTTTGGTTTGGGCTCATTCATTCGGGTGTAGAGCTTTGTCATACACAGTCCACCTGGTTTGCTTAGGCTTACGTGATCTAAAACTACAGCTTTTGAAAGCAAGCACAATCTTACTTCTTGTACCCAAACATGGAAACATGCTTAAAATTCGAGAAGAGTTCGATGCAGGTTGTACGTCTCAGTCACCCAATCTCCTTTCACATATCTGTTCATGTTGACAGACTATGTCATAATACGTCAACAGAAAGATCAGCACTGAAGAACAAAATTTCATCGCCTGACAGCAAGAGGAAAACTGATTTTCAGTATTAAATTAGTAAAAATATACCATTACCTCACTTCCAATAGGGCCACTCCCTTTAGAAAATACGGTGATCGCATGTGTATGCAAAGGCTATTAGGCTTGTTTATATCTTTGGTGTTACCCTTTGACTGACAGCCTATTTTCATTTTATTTTACACATTTTTTTTTTAATACATCTTGGAAGCAACTTAGAAATTTTTTAAAAATTTCTTAATGAGGCATATATTATGACAGATACAAAAATATATGTCTGCCGAATGTTTTGGGACAAGCTTTCCTATATTAATCATCAGGAGAAACCTATTGACCATGGAAATGGAAATGGTCTTGAAGCTTCTGTGAAAAGTTCGGTACCTTTTCCATATAACCTCTTGCTCGCTTTGGATTCAGTCGAACTTGAACAATACCTGTAACAAATAATGTCTTTTGCAGCCTAGGGCGTCATCTGCCACTTAGGCTTTAATTTTGCCCCTGTTTGAACACCCTGCAACACATACACTTCTCTTTTGTCTATTATCTTCGAGTTGTGCTATTCCCAAATATTGACATCATCTACTTTTATCAGCATTAACTGCTCTGAAGCTTCCCAGGCCTGTGCTCAGCTCTATTTCTTTCTATTGATTATCTTCCTCACTCCAGCAGGTAGCTAGCCAGCGAGGCTATCCTGAGAAATAGCTTCCAGTGACTTTATACGCACAATTTACACGGAATTGTTTAAAGAAGATATTAGCCTCAATACAAGTCAGTGAACCTCATTTAAGTCAATACCGCACAATCCCGCTGCTGGTGCCCTGTCACATGTTAGCCTTTACAGTCAGCTGCTGTCCCCAATCTGCACATTAGCCATAGTATTTAGTTTCATATTAAAATGAAGCCGGGTTGTTTGTTGTTGTTGTTGTTGTTTCGCTTTTGCTTTTCTTTTTGAAATCTTTTCAGTCGACTTTTTACATCACCTCACTGAGCCATGTGACAGTAATATATTTTGAAATATAAAAACCTGAGATTAAATGTTTGATTTTTGACAGTGTTCTTAAATATAATAAATTCAAAAGGAAATACTGTTAAGTTAAAATGGAGTGTTTTTCATTAAGTCCAATCAAATGGTAGACAACAAAGGATCTTTTATTTGAGAATATGAAGTGAAAATGAAAACCAGAAAACCTTGACTAAGAAAAGGTCCAGCTAAATTATGTTGGAAGGAGGTATCCAGATTGAGACTCGGTGTTTCTTTTACTAAAAGGGAATTAAACTAAAATATATTGTAAAGAAATATTTTGCAAAGAAGCAAAACTTAATGCTTTTGGAAATGAGAATAAGGTCTAAGGACAGTTGGCTTTGAAAATAACTCTAAAGAAAGATCACATATGAAAAAAATTGCTGCAGTATCTGATCTTTTCTTATAATCATAACAGGGAAATGTTTGGGGGGAAAGTAACGCTAGTTCCCATTTTCTCTTCCATGGCAATGCTGTAAAATTCTAGAAGGAGTGTTTACATTTCAGAATTACCCCACCTTAAACTACTGGTTTATGATAGTTAATGAAATGATATCCAAATGTTGAAAACAGGAAAATTCTAATGAAAATCTAAATGTGAAATATAATATAATGAAATAACTAAGCAACATAATACTACTCTGACTGTTTGTGCAAATATTGCAAAATGAACTGCAATACATTAAAATTCTTCAGTGGTTGTGTAATACGTAAGTGAAGGTTTACATATAAAAGCTTCAGCTATCAAAAAAGGGATCTTTATATCATATGATCCTAAATTTTTTACTTGAAAACATCACTGATATCTCGGAGTGCATTCTGAAAAGTTGTTAAATCTATTTGCATATTTCTTTGTAAACTGAAATAGGTAAGAATAAAACATACTGATCAAAATAGTCTATTTGTTATAAAATGCATCTTCTAACTTTAGTAGCTGAGTGACAGAAAGATGTGGGGAATAGTTTGGGAGATTTTTAAGGACTGCATATCTTTTTCATAAAGAAAAGTAAGAGTTGAACAAAATGACCATGTTAAATTAGTGATAGTAAATAATAGCAGCATTTTGAAAAACAATATATAGGAAAGCAATTAAAATCATATAACAAAATTACTGTAAATATTTCAATATTTTCTCTTGTTTACTATGTAATATTAAAGGTGATTTTTGTATGACCTTTGTTCTCATTTATTTTCTTTTTAAATATAACTAGTTGGGAGCTGCAGCTCTGAATCCAAGAAAAGACGTATTAAAAGATGGCCAGTCTATCCAGACCGTACATCTTCTCACACATTTATTGCAAACTGACACTCATATAACGTTTTTTTTTTTTTTTTATCACAAAGATTCAACAAAGAACAGTTCTGATACCAAGGGAAAATCAGACCCCAGAAGACAGAGAAATGCCATAACTGCATATTTAGGCTGCATAAATGCAGGTATGGCCAAGATAATTGTTATATCTGTGCATGTGAAAGCATTTTACCATTTGAAGAAGTCAATAATCTAAACATGATAGTATTTGGGTCTAATTGTGTACTCAAATGCGTGTATGCATATATTATCTGGAATGCACAAATATAAATTCCAGCCCAAACTGAAATGCACTGATGTTATTTGTCTTTTTGAGTTTAAAATATTCTTTGATGAGTACATATTCATATATTAAGTATATCTCTACCAACTACATTATAAGAGTTTCATGCTAGTCTATTTACCATATGATAGTCTTATATTAAATAAAATTATGTGCTCTATACATTCACTTAGACATAACATTCTCAGTGAAGTAAATGTAAGCACCGACAATGCATACAGATTCAGATAAGTTTGTAAAACTAACAGCAACAAAATAGTCTGATAAACATTTCAGGTAAACACAAATGCTGATTTTGTTTTTCCCCAAGAAACTTTCTAACTTAGCCATATGGCTTTAAATGTAATGGAATATATTATTTTCAAATTATATCAAAGCATAAAATTCTCAAACAATGATGTTACATAGCATAATAACTTTCAAAAAGCTAATTTGTTAAAAGTACTTTTAAATTTTTAAAATATAAAGGATATTATTTTTGTTTTTTCAGTTTATTAAGACCCACCTATAGAGGAAAACACAATTCTAGATCTATAATTTTTATAAACCTATGAACATTTATATATATGATACATATCAAAGATTAATAGTTAAGATCCATAATGACCGCTTGCACAGATTACCAACATGATGCCTAAAATTATACATATCATTTCATTGAATTAGTTTTAGTAGCAAAAAGTGCTACACTGAGTGCAGACATTTCAAATGCATCTCTTTTCCATAAATATTCTGATTAGTCAGAAAGAATATTTTACATCAGAAATTAACTTTAAAAGTAATAATATTGAAATATATGGTATAGTCTTCTTTCTGAGAGTATAAACTTGTCCAAACTTAGCACATACACACACACACACACACACACACACACACACACACACACATTTTTGTCAAGATAAATTGTTTTTATTGTTCAACTAAACTGAAAATGAACCCATTGAGGTGATTATTACATTTTCATCTATGTAATTATGTAGCTTTTTAAATACGTAAACATTTCGTGTAATCCCAATTTTACATATTTAACAATATATCACTAGTATTGTCATTATTAACTTTTTGGGAAATAATTTAAAATATCAACTAACATATACATCTATCGAAATTCTAAGAAAATTTCATTAAATTGAAAAGAATCAAACCAGATAGCTAATTATTTCATAATCTCTTTGTTTTAAATCCACATATTTATAGAAATATATGTATGTAAGTGGAGTACAATATTTAAGGACATTAGTATTAGTCTTCTTATACACAGAGAGTGATTTTGTGCATCTATTACCATCTGTGGTAAATACAGATATTATATATATACATATGTGTAATATGTATATATATAATGTTTCTGTAAAAATACAGATACACCATTTTATATATATGTTGTCTATGCATTTTGTGCAGTGAAGAAAAGCATACTCATAATCTAGAATAGAGAAATAAAAGTATGTGTATGTGTGTGTAGAGATAGAAGAAAAGAATTGTCACCTTTACAAAGAGGTATTAAAGGTAGACTATTAATATGTTTAAAAATGAATACGAAGGTATTATGTGATATAAAGAAATATCATTGATGATTTTTCTGTCTCCTCTGTCCTTCACGTGTGTGTGAGTGTGTGTGTGGGTATGTGTGTTCGGCTGCTAACAAATGAACATTTGGGATGAAAGGAAAAGATAACTGTATAAAAATTTTAAATAGGGCACTTTGGTTAAAATTACCAAATTAAATTTTAAATCCAACTGGGTTTTCTTTTCTGAAGTGCAAAATAAGGAGCCTATAAAATGGGCATGAAAATCACCACATATTTTGAAATTTTTGTATTCAAATTTTTTGCCATTTAAATATTTATGACATTAATACCCTATAGTATTAGAATACATTCTAAAGGCATGTATGAAAATATCATGAAATAAACCTGAAGGGGTCATCTTTGTAGCATAAGCATCAAGACTAAGTAAAGACAAAATTCCTCAACAATCAATTCTGACATAACTGTTTCAAACCACCTCTTTTAATATTTATGCATATCTACTTGTTCGTTTTTCAGCTTTGCCAATTTTTTTTAACATTCTAGGGCTGAAAAAAAATAATGTAGGGTTGCACATCAAGAATTTCCATAGCTACCACCTAATAATTAATATCCTGACCACATTTAAGATCATGCATTTAAATAGTTCTAACCTCACTGATTCCAGTGCTGTAGCTTTCAGGTGATGCTACTAAATGCCTTTCACAGAGAAGAGCCTCTGACAGTGGGTACCATTTACTAATACCCGTCTACCTAGATTTCTGCAGACTTTAGTCTAAAAACATATTTCTATAGGGAAAGCACCCTGTTTATCTATAAGAGTAGCAATGCTGTTTGTCATGAAGTTGACCAAAACCAGTAGGCAAAAAGTTATCTGTAACTCTCAGGAGCACGTATGTGTTCCCTAATTCCTCGATAATTAACAAGGATAAAACTATACCCTGCATGCACTGCCTCCCTTCAAGATGGTAAACTACTAATACAATAGAATCAACGCAGGTTATGGGAGGAGGGAATGGGGTGATGGAGAGAGGAATACCTTTTTCTTGGCTCCACAAAGGGTTGAGGGCCTAATTATTTTTAAGTATAATCCACCCAACCTCTTCTCATGCTTAGCTGCACTGAGTGACACTATTTGTGATGCCCAGTGTGCTGAAACTGAGCAGGTTGCTGTCAGTTTAAAAATGACTATAATAAAAGTGACCATGAAGATGGATCTTGTGATTTTGCGTTTCTAATCAGTCATCTGTGAAGAACACTTTTGCTTTGATTCAGCAGACTGGTGACAGCCATGATTGATAGTGCACAAGGATGAAAAAAGGTTATTAACTGTCTTCCTATTAAGCTCAATGTATTACCCCTTTAGGTGCATCTCATACTTTAAGTTAAAGTACTTACTCAGGTAAGGTCAAGAATGAGCTCTATGGAGATGGTATCCATTCTGCTGAAAATGAGCTAGGCATCCTTGCATTGATTTTCTTTTTTCTAATTTAACATTTAAACTATATTTAATTCCACTGTCTTAGTCATTAGCTTAAAAAGAAATATTTCCTCTTGACAGCATCCATACTGAAAATACTAAAGGTGTAGGGAATCACTTTAAATGTAAAGATTTGAATGTAGAGCTAACTAGCAACATGTGTGTGGCATGGACACAAATCCACATTTAAACAGAAGGTCATATATTGTACAATCTGTGGGTACTTTTAAGGGTCGACACTACAATTGATTTATGATTAAAAAGTAAGTATCTCTATAGTATATGAAAAAGTTGTTTTGATTTTCAATCATCCATACATGGCAAGCTTTTGATAAAGAAAAAGCAGCCATTTCTAGTAAGAAACTCAACGGATCTACTAACTATCTAGGTACTTGTTTTTGTTTAAATGTAATGCATAATTTATTAACTCCATCTCATTTTGATTTTTAAAAATTAGAACTATCACATATAGATAGATGAACATTTAAATGACAGTTTCTGTTGGTGTCTTTGACTAGCCTACATATACATATCCATTCACAAATAGTATTATAGATCCTAAGATATTTAAAGGTTTGCAGTAACTGAGGACATACCATTCAATGAAATACTAAAATTTTAAATGTTATCACGTTTCTTGTGTTCATTTACTCGTACTGAAGCCAAAATGTACTAAAAGATTTTTGTACACTTCATTTAACTTCTCCTTTAAAACATCTTACATTTACAAGTTTGGTTCTGGCAAATAGATTATGCATTTTAATTTAAAATTATAGTATTATGTTTCTTCTTACAGTTCCCACTGTAACCACTCAGTACATGTCAAATGTAATGTGGATTAGCCAAAAATATTTAAGGATATCAATAACTTGGCATTGACGAAACCATTTAAACTATAACCAAATTTCAGCTCTGTGTGCTTGGCGGTTCATCACTGAACGACTCTGCAGAGTGGCACAGAATAAGAAAATGTTACCACAATGTTATTAGAATTTCAGTGCGTGTGGAATCATATTATGTCCAAAAGTTTTCTCTAGTATATTGTGACCTGTTCTCCAGTGTCAGTTATTACACCCGTTTTTGGTCTGTAGTAAATTCTATTTTGAAAATGTACTATTTTAACATTAGGACCCATCAGCAATGAAATACAGAGAAAGTAAGGAAATTAATTTCAGGATTTCATTGAATTTGTCTTTAGAGGCACAAAAATTGGCTCTCTGTCCTACTCTGCTTAATCTTGCCAGTGTTAAGAAACCTTTCCAGTGCTCTAGTATTTTATGCATGCCAAGTATAATTTAAATACTTGCACACTGAAAGCCTCTTCATAAAAAAAAATGTAAGAGCAATATGAAAATTGTTGATTTAGTGAATTGTGTTTATGTGTAGTGGACTTAAGGGTAGATTTTAGAATTCATACAGGGTTTCCTCCGCGTGACGTCTTGACTTCGTCATTAAATGGATTTCTCTTTCTGTCCTGTACAAATCCAAGAGACCAACTTGCAGTCTGAACTTTAGAAATCAGCAATGAGATAAGTGGTAAAGGGCGATATATGGTCAGTGACAGCATTCCATCTTCTTATACAAATATGTGTCAAAGGTTTCACCATGAAATTATAAGCCGATAATAACACGTTGTGTTTCCCAAAAACAGCATTTGTTTTTAAAATTGAAAAAAAAAAAAGAAAGGAAAATGCAGTTTCTGTCTATGCCATGGTGATGAATAAGCTGTTCTGAACTATTAATGAACGTCCTGGCTTCTTCCTTCTGCCTCCTTGGGAGTTTCTCCAGGAAAATGAGGAAATACAAAGGCCGAGTAGGCCCAGAAGGGACACACCGATTTCTTGGGTTGCCCATGTCCTAGTCTCCTCTGTTTCTTCTCTTCAGAGAGTCAAGATCTAGGACACACGTTACACACAGCACACATTTTATGAAAGAACAAGGCACAGGCAGTTTCAGGTAAAGTTTAGGTCAGTTCCAAGGCAGTCAGTGAGCATGGCTGAAATTGATGTTGAGCCACATTTTTGGCAGAAGCTGACGGTGTCAGACCAAGTTAACCATGCATCGTTTTCCTTTAACCCTTCGGAACTCCAGAAGGGAAGCTGGCATTCATTTTGTTCAAGCAAGTGACAAACCTGGTGAAGAAAAACCCACACCCTTTTGCAAAGCCCTGAAATTTGGTTCTCAGGCTGCTGTTGACTGGGTTGCAAGGCATCTCTCCAATATCTAGGACTTCGGTGACTTTTAGCTTGAAACTCTCTCGTGCAGCTCTTCCAAGCCTATATGCATCTCTCCTCCTTCCTCCTCCTCCCCTCCCTTCCTCCTCCAGACCTACTGGGGGACTTAGGGTAGGGGTGTGACGGGTGGTGCACATGTGTGTAGCCAGACCGCGGAGGCTAACAGCTGCTGGCCACTGGCAGACTGTACCTGAGCCTAGTGGCCACTCTGCTCTGCTGCCCAGCCCACTCCTGCCTGCAGTGTTGCTGCTGTCACGCCAGCCGGTGATTTGATAGGCTTGTCGGGTTGCCATGGTGTTGACTTCTTGCCTCCGAGGAGCTGCCCAATGACTGGAGGTCTGGGATTAAAGCGGGAAGAGGCAGCGGCCGCAGCGAATTTCCGCGGCAGCTGCAGCAGCGACAAACAAGAGGCCAGAGGACGAGGTCTTTGGCCCGCGCTCCCCTCCCGAAGCCCGGGCGGCAGTGAGGGGAGGAGAGGAAGGGGGAAAGTGGAAATGCCGCCCGCTGGAAGCCAGAGGATGCCACTGAGGGCGCGACACCCGCTCAGGAGTAACTCCTAAGCGCGCTGCTCGCCCTGAGAGGAGACAGCTTCCCGAATTCGTTCTTACTCACACAAGACGTTGCCGGGGCGGGTGGTGGGACCGGGAGTCCAGGGCGTGAAAAGGGACTTGAGTGGGTGATACACTTTCCCCCCACGCCCCACCCTTCCTTGGGGCAACGAAAAATAATTGGGCAGATAAAGAGGCGCTACACGGAGCTCTTGGAACCCTGGAAAGGAACTTAGTCCGAGAAGAGAAAGTGCAATTAGACGGCAACCGAGTAAATGGAAATCGGTGCGTGGGAGGCGGCGGGGCGGCGGGAGGGGCAGGGTGCGCGCGCCGCCCAGCCCTAGGAACCGCTTCTGTTACAAATTAGTAGGTAGGTGAAGGTTACGCAAAGAAGAAAAGGGAAAGTAAAGCTGTTAAAAGAATAGAATAAAACCCCTGGGAGTTCGACTCGCAGTCCACCCCCCCCCCCCTCACTTCCCAATCCAAGGCAAGCAGGGGGAGGCGGGAAGAGCGCCTTTTGGTGGGTTGAGAACTCGCTGGAATGTCTGGAGGAGACGCCTGCAGTGCGACGGGAAGGGGACCCGGGCGCTACAGCAGAGGCGGGAGGGAGCCGTGGGGGAGGGGCCGGCAGGCAAGGTTCGGCGAGTCCCCGAAAAGACTTAGAGATTCCGATCTCGGGCAAAGAAGTAAGGAAGTTGAGCCCTGTAACGGAAAGGAAGGAGGAAAGGACAAGAGTCAGTGAGAAAAGAGGAGGAACAAGGTGTGTGCTGCCGAGGGAGGGCGTGGGAAGCAAGCACAGGCCCCTGGCAGGAGCCACTGCTGGCACCGAGGACAGCGGGGGCAGCGACTGCAGCGACTTAGGCAGGGGACGCGGGCGGCGCGGGCAGCACCCCGAGCTGGACGCCAGGTGCCGCGCGGCTCGGGGCGACGCGGGGACTTTTTCTGGCAAGAAGAGGGGCTGCTCGTTCAGCCGGCCGGATCCACCGCGAGTCTCAAACACACGCGTCACTAACTTACTTTCCAGCCACTTTGCACTGATTTTCTTTAACAAATAAACATAATGCCCGTTGCAGCAACACGTCCCTTTGCTGCTGCCAGAATACCATGAGCTCAGATGGCTGCATTTCTCCGGACAGTAGTTTTTCCCAGTGCCAAATAAATTGTTTTCCTTCACTTAGAAGATTCAACGTGTGATCACATTCAGGTTGGGGGAGTCTAGTCCTCGACACCCCCTAACCCCCACCTCTGTAATTTGGGAATCAGCTTTTAGAGTAAGTGGAAGACAGGTCCAGACACAAGTCTGTAAAGCGGGTAGCTCCCCCTGACATTTGCATATTAATTTTTGCTGATAAGAAGTAACTCCATTTGGAAGGAAGACGCCGGCGAAGAAATCGACTGGTTTGCGACAGCAGGGAAATTAACACTAGTCCGACTGCCACACCTAAACTAATCCCCTGGAGTGGTCTCTAAGAAATATTTCCTTTAAAAATAGAGAAAGTATTTATTTTAAAGTAGCCCCCCTCCAAGAGCAGTTTCTGCTCCAGGTTCTTCCATACATGTCAAAGGGTTGTTGAATTATTCATTATTGTAATTACTATCATCATCGTCATTATCCCTTTCCATGTGGAAATAATTTTATTATCGTAATTTGATATCTGAAGAATTTCCTGTTAGTCGTTTGATAATCATTTTTTTCTGTTGAAAAGAAAAAGTTTTGTTTATAAATGAGATAGAGAAAATGTTTTAAATGGCTTTGATGTTTGCTATAGATTTCCGTTTATCTAATCGATCGGAATGCCAATAAAATCGATTAAAGGTTTAGTGTTTTACAAACAACCATTTTGTGCCTTTTGATTTTACGTTCAGAGTGATTTTAATAAAGCTAATGCTTTCCTTGAACATTCTCCCCTTTTAAAAAAACCAAAACCTTTATCGTTTTTCCTTTTATTATTAGAAATTGCCACTTAAAGTTCTTCTAATAGGAAAATATAAAATATAAGCAATGGCTGCAATGGTTTAAATTTCATTCTCTTGTTGCTCGAGGTATTTAAATAAAGCCCTTTAAAATCTTGGTGAATTATATGTGATCATCCAGTGATTGTGGAATATTAAATTAAACTTAGATAAATCCGCATTGAAGGAGGCAGCACCCAATCCTGAATTTATTTCCCATTTTCTCTAACAGCATCACTGCGCTCTTCTCTTTGCAATGACAATGTACCAAATCTGGGCATTTTGAAAACATTTTCCATATGCTTTAACAGGGGACTGATAGACAAAGAAGAAAAGAAGATGATCTTTTTGCTCTGAGGTATATTTTATTTCACCTTTTTCTCTTAGACTTTCACTGAAAATCATTTTAAAGCAAAAGTTTGAAAATCATTTAATTCCTTTTTTTAATTTTTTTTTTCTTTCACCTTGTTTTCCTCTCTCTCTATCTTGTGATTTATTCCTGGGATGGAATTTTGGTTACGATGTAATGTAAAGGTATCATTTCTGTACCCTTGACAAACAACATTTGTTTCAAAATCTTTGATTCATTTAGTTTCTGCTAAGCTGCCTTTTGTAATTAAAGATGGATTTAATTATACATTTTGTAACTTAGATCAAATGGGCTGTTTGTTTGCTGTGGGATTTAATGGTGCTTTTGTGTCTTATATTTACATGCAGAGGTGATGATGTTTCTCCATTTACAAAGATCTGCAATTTTGTTTTGGAAACGTGACTGTTTGGATGAATTTGTCCTGTTTTAAAATAATTCTGTTCGGTGGCTGGAGTTTATTATATTGTCTATATACGATTTCATTGACTAGAGATAGATGTTTTAGGTTTGATAAGATTGCAACTTTATCTCTTATTCAATGAAATCCCAGTTATTTTTTTTTTTCCTTTTTTTCCTCCACTTATCTATCTTTTCCCATCTTCATCGTTGTCTCTTAGAGCTCTTCCCCAGATGGAATGCAAAATTTGCATTGGATACTCTTGCTGGAAATATCTCCTTGTATTTTGACAAGTGTGTGTTTGTGATCCTGGGTTTGGATGGTGTGAACGCGTATTTGGGGGGGCGGGGGGGGGTTGCAATGGTGATAAGGAGTCCTCATTAATTTGCATTTGAGCTGGGGAAGTGCTTGTGAAGTTAGCAAAGTACTATTGTTTGGGGAGAGTCCTGCCTGACTTTGTTTATAAACACTGGGCTGCTTGCCTACAGGGAAAGGAGGTCACAGCACAGTCTGAGCCCTGACCTCTGAAAGGCCAGAGGGCGCCTGACTGTTCTCTTTCTCTCTACCCCCTTTCCCTTCTGCCCTCCCCTAATTCTTCCCTCCTCAGACCCTCTAGAACTCCTCCCTCTCCCCTACCTGTATCTAACTTTACATAATGACTCGACACACACACACACACACACACACACACACACACACACACACAAACAGGTCAAACCTCCAGGAAATAAAAAGGTAAAACAGATTTACTGTAAAGTTAAAGCAAACAAATGTACTTTAGGAAGAGAAAAATTTACAGGGATGTGAAATTACAGAGAGAGAGACCCGGGGAGCAGCAGGGGGGGTATTTTTATGATATATATATGTGTGTGTGTGTGTGTGTGTGTATATATATGACCACAAAGGAGATAGAGCTAGGTTGGGGGAAGGGAGGGAGTCAGCTAACGGCGGGTTTGACTGTCCACAAATACTACACAGATACCTACTCATTCAAACATGTCTCTCCTTTTTGAGTTTCATTTCATCTAGTTCACTCTCGCCGTCAAAGAGAGTGTCCATTCTGGATGTTAAGGCATATTTTAAATTCCCCCTTTTCTTAGTTTCGGGAAAGTATACCCTTTTTCATAGTAATAAGATCTGGCGCTCTCCCACACTATTTCTTGAATTATTTCATTGTAAATATAATGTGTGTGTGACACCTTCCCAAATAAGCCCTGCACTTGCCGATTCACCGTCAGCCTCACGTCTCCCCCTTACACACATACATCCCCCCCACCTTCTCACCTTCCCACTCACACAAAATGACAGCATCGGTATCAGGTTTAAGTGTGTTTTGGAAAGGAGCTGCTGAGTTAAACAAAAATGTTAGTTAACAGACTGCCTTTGTTAAATAGCCCCCGGGTGGAGAAGACCCAACATAAAGAGGGTAGGAGGAGGGGGGCTAAGGATCTGAAAGTGTCTGTGGTGGTAGAAAGAGTTCCTAACGCTGAAATCGTGTAATACCTTGTTTCAAACTGAGCTCATCTATAGACCCCGGAAGCGCGGTCAAAAGACTGGGAACCTTTTCCCCTTCGGCTGGGTTGGTCTTCAGCTGGAGGGACGTCGGGGGGAGGGAGCTGGGGTATTTATTAGTGAATTGGGGCGGGGAGGGCGGGGGAAGGGGGAACAGACTGCTGAAGGCTCATCAAACCGGTGGTAAAGCCCTGAGTGTCCGCGGCATAGATTTGGGAAATAAAATGCGCCGAGGAAAAGTCTGGAAGTGGAAATTGCCTTTTGTCTCAATGTTAATTACTCCATACTTCCAACACTCAACACCTAGCCACCTGGTATCCCTTTTGGGTTCTCGCCTACCTCGGCACTCGGGGCAGGGTCCGAGAGCCCCGGAGTGGGCTCGGCTGGGCTGGGGCAGACCTGAAGAGGGTCTGGGGAAAGTTCTCGGTGCTGCAAGGAAGCCTCTGCTCGTTTCACTGGGAAAGAAGAAATCGCCGCCAATCGTTCCGGGAGGGCGGCGGCGGGTTCGCGCAGAGTTTAGGGACCGCGGAATGGGGAGGGGGACAGGGTCAAAGGTTGACGGCAAGGGGTCCACAGAGACCCAGGAGGAGCAGCTGGGTTTCCCCGAGCGAGGGGCAGAGAAGGAGGGAGCGAGGGGCCGCGGCGCAGCCGGGTCGGGCCGGGCGGATCGCGCCGTGCCCTGGAGCCGCCCGCGGGCCTGGCTCGAGCTCGCCCGCCTCGCCGCGCCCCTGCCCGCGGCGCCGCCCGGCGGCTCCCGCTCCGCTCCTAGCGCGGGCGCGCTCCCAGGCCGAGCCCTGGAGGAAACTCTTGACTCGGGGCTGGTCCCTCTCTGCCCCTTCCGCTCAGCCCATTAACCCCCGACCCTCACCCCAGCTTCTCTTCTTAGGAAAGAGGTGAAAGAGGACGAGAAAGAGGTGATTAAAAAGAAAACAAACGCACCCTAGGAGGGGAATACTCGCTAGCAGAAGGGATTGCAAAAGTGGGCGCCCCTCTTACAAATCCTCCTTCCTTTTGTTTTCTTACTTAGAATTCAATAACCGCTGCACCCCCCCCCCCACCACCACCACCACACACACGGCTGCATTTTCCAAGTAAAGGGGTGGGGGTGGGGGCGTAGAGGAGAAATAGCCACCAAATTTTTTAAACGGTTTTCCTGATTTGACGTTTGGTGTTTGATATTAATGACATTAATGTTATTGATGATGTTTCAGGGAGAAAAAGGCAAAAGAAATAAAGGCGAACTTGAAAACGAAATAATCATCGTTTCCCTCTTCTTCCCTGCCAGAAATAGACCCCTTTCTTCACCTGAGCCTGAAACAGACTTATTGTTCTCAGGTGTTTCCTTCATCACACGCATTTACCCGTCTAAAACCTCAGGAAATGGTTTTTCCATCAGGGAGCTTGTACGTGGAGCCCTCTCCCCCAAAAGGGCTTGATCTTTTCTGATTTGAACCTGAAAGTTTCTCTGCCTTCATTTCCCCTCCGTCTCTTTAAAAGCCCCCACCCTCTTCCCTGTACGCACACCTCAAATAGTTTTTTGAAAGCCAGAATTTTTGCTCTCTGGGGTGTTTTTCGGTAAACAGTAACGCTACATAAACACCTTCTTCACTTGCGAGGTACAGAGAATTTAAATTTTACCCTCGTGGGCATGTACGTTTCTGAAGGCACATGGATAAAGCCCGCTGAGATGCAATCAGACACCACAACACACATTGATACAGTTGCCGTGTAAAAGTGGGGCTGTAAACAAGGTAACTTAAAAATCTTAGAAAGCTGTCCAGTCTGAGCAGATTTCTTCGGAAACAAGTTTGAAATGGAATGGAGTCTTTCGAGAGAAAGATAATTTCCTTTCTGCTAACGTTTAGTAGCCCTGGTTTCTAATGCAGTCGGACGTGCACTGACTCGGGTCCGAAGGTGCTGAACTGCTTTTTTTTCTCTTAATAAAGACCAGATCTAGGTTGTATTCTCCACTCCACGCCTCTGGACTTTCATTGGAACCTCAGCCAGGTGCTCGTGGGCAACCAGCTTTCCTGATCTGGGCCTGGGACTGCTCTTTCCAGGACTCAGCTTTTATCCTCCCAGGTGTTTTCTTGGGTTTTCAGTCCCGTTTGCATCAGTCCTAGGATTCTCCAAATGTTCCCTGATAAGGCAAGGTTTCAGGCCAGTAAGATGCACGTTTGCAAGCCTCCGTTGTTCCCCACTGCCTGCGAGAACAACCCTTCTGGTGGTATCTGGTAGGTTTGGTGTGGAAGGCCTAAGACAAGGTTTTGAGGCAGATCCTGGCAAATCAGAACTTCAAGGGCCTGTCAACTCAAAAGCAGCTGACACCTCACCTGTCCAGGAAGCTGGACATTGCAAGTATTTCCTGTTTTTAGCTTGCTTGATTTGTTACTCTCACCTTCTCTGTAGAATTCCTATTTTTGAAATATTGCATAGATGGTATCTCCTTGGGATCTGTGGTGTAGCAGTGTTTCAAGATGCTATCTGAGTAGCAATGTGCATATATATATATATATATATATATATATATATATATATATATATCTTCCATATTCAGTAGGGGGTATTTAAAAGTATGTCTATTCCTAGTTTTAGTTAATTATCTTTTAATGAAAGTGTCACTCATATTCACATCTGTAATATTGGAAAAAGATAATTAGATTTTCAAATGAGAATCAGCCACCTTAAATTTTGCACCAGAAAATACCAAGTATATTTCATTCTAATGAGATCTGTAGTGGGGTTTTAAAATTCATCATAATGTGCTTCAAGAAAGATAATTCAACAGTCTGGCAAGATGAAAGGTTTTTTTTTTTTTTTTTTTCCCAAGTCTTCTTAAAGCTATTACATTGAACTTAGGCAACGCTGATAAAATATTCAAAAATATTACGTAAAGTCTAGAACCCTATCTCCACTACCACCCTTGCACCCATCACTTCTTCTCATTAGAAAGTTTACTTTGACTAAACTATCCTCTTCTTCCATCTTCCCTGCCCTGGGTTTTCTCTCTTGCGTGTACAAGCGAAAGATACGTGTTTAAATAGAGTCCTACAGTTGCAGAGTGCAATTCCTCCTGTGAAATAGGCTGGGCAGAGCGGTCTTTGCACACAGCCAGGCACCCTTTATTTACATACATCTGCATATTTGCTCAGGCCCCCGCATTTCGCCATTAAAGTGCGTTCCTGTATGTAGAAGAATCCGCTAGGCAGAGCAAACCTCTTCATCGCCCCAACTCACATTTCTGCTTAAAGCTCCCTAGTAAACAAATCTCTGGTCCGATAATAATGACTTTGCCTCATTAAAATAAAATAAAAAATCGAAAGGGCACACTGCTTGGACGGTATTTAGGTTTGATCCCCCCCCCCTTGGTGTGTGTGTGTGTGTGTGTGTGTGTGTGTGTGTGTGTGTGTGTAATGAAGTTTGGGAGTCCGGCGCGCAGGGGCGCGTGGGGTGCGAGCCCTGAGGTCCCCATTCCTGCCCTCTCCGCGGTCGCCGCGTCCCGGGCTCCCGCCGCAGCGCTCCGAGCCCTGGAAGCTGCGAGGCTCCGGGCTGCTGCTAGTCCGGGCTGCGCGTCATTTGCAGTCTGGGGAATGTTGATCACCTCACTAATTACACCTCTCTCTCCCCCCTCTCCCTCTCCCTCTCCCTCGCTCTCCTCGCTCATTCCCAGAGTGCATATCGGGAATAGACACACAAAGACATGCGCACTCAACTTAATCAGCCATTTTTTTAAACAGGGCTAAAACGATAATAATTAGCAGAATAAAGACATATCGGATTTTCATTTCCTTTCCTCCTTTTCCCAACCCCTTCACAACCAAACAGCGAGACCGCGGTCGGCACATGCTTTAACTCCTCCCGGACCCCAGAGGACCGCTCCATGCCCCCCACTTTCTGCTCCAGCGTTTTTATTTTCACCCAATAAAGTTCGAGGATTATTTTTTTATTTTTTTTTATTTTTTTTTTAATGAACCCTCTCGTTTTACTTGGATGTGATCAGCTGTAAGTAAAATAAAAGCAAAACAAAAAAGAAGCGAAGATCGAGTAGGAACTGCAGGGGAAATGGAAAGTAAGTTTTTTCTTTAACTTTTATTGAGTAGTTTGTGTTAAATTTAGGTCGAGTATCGATTATCTTTCCAGCCTGATCTTGCACAATCTTTGATATTTCGCTCCCTCTCTCTCCCTCTCCGCCTCTCTCCCTCTCTGCCCCCGGCTCGCTCGCTCCCGCTCGCTCTCGCACACGTCCCCTCATCCGGACCATCTCTTCCGCTCTGCCCCCCTTTCTATCTCTTTCCCCCTTTTTTTGGCTCGAGGATTTGCTCCACGGAGGGAGGGAGGGGGCACGGAGGGGCCTGATTTCCCACTTTCTTTGGGGGGCTGCGTTTTCCGGGATTTAACTTTTGGATGAAGTGGCGGATCCCCCACGTTTGGCCGAGCAGCTTGCTCTCCTTTTTCCTGTCTTTTCGGGTTCTGTCTGCACCGCGAGCCCGAGCTTTCTGGTGGCGCGCGGAGGCTGTCAGCTCTCGGCGGCGCGGGCACTGCCAGGGGTCCCCGCTCGCCCCGCGCCCCACGCGGGGGTCGAGATGACCCTTCCTGCGCACCCGTCCTCCGAAAGTTTGGACTTTGGTCATTGGGGTCGGAACCCCCCGCGCTCAGCTTTACACCCCCCCCCCTTTCAGTCTGGATTTCTTCCTCCTCTTACCACCCCCCATCCCTTCTCAAGTGCCCCGAAGGGCGCCTAGAGCCGGCACCCGCGGAGGCCTGGGGTCCGCGCGCCTTGGGCAGGGGCTCGGGGAGGCCGGGGCCGCGGGCTGGGGCTGGGGCTGCAGGTAAGACACCCGCGCGCCGAGCGGCGGCGGCGGGCATGGCCCAGGGCTGCTCCGCGAGGGCGGGCGGACTCGGGCGCCGGCGCAGCGAAGGCAGGTCCGTTAGGAGGCGGGATCGCCGGGCCTCGGGGCCAGGGACCCACCCGGGAGGCGGCCGCCGTTCTCGGGCGCTTTGGCTGCGGGGTGCGCGTTACACCAGAGCATAGATACCCGCGGCTCGGGGTCCAGAATCTTTTCCTTTCTTTTTGGCAAAGGGCAAGGTGTGTGTGTGTGTGTGTGTGTGTGTGTGTGTGTGTGTGTGTATGGGGGTGCTGTGGCCGGCTGTGAGAATTGGTTTATTCCCCGGCCCCCCCAAAGGGGTTCCAGGTTCACACACGAACTTCACCTCCTTCGCGTCTCCGGCATCAAGTGCGCCTTCCGGCCGGCAGCCGCTCAGGGCAGAGGGGCTGGAATGCGTCGGGTCTCGCCTTCCTTCTACTTCTATCTCACTCCCCCTCCCCCATTCTTTCTGCTCTCTTCTATCGGAAAAAAAATAATAATAAAATTTCTCATGGATTGTATGAAGTTTCTCCACCGATGGCCGAGTTACAGAGGGCTCCCCATCCTGCACCCTTCCCCCAGAAGACAGTGCACTGGTTTGCATTTCTTTGTTACCTGCGATCCGGGCGGGGGGCTCCCGTCGGCGCTCGGGCTGGGGTCCGGCTCGGAGACCAGGCTCCGGCGGGTTCCTTTGGCCGCGACTCCGCACTTCCGCGCGGTTCTGGTGAGGTCTTAGCTACCGTTCGGTGAGACACCCTCCTTGTAGGTACCAAAGGTTCAGATCGCAAACACGGACCCCCCCCCCCACGCCGACCCCTGCACACACATACATACACACACTCACACTCAACACACACTCACAGACTCACACACACATTCTCCCTGCTCCCCCCACCGCCGGCCCCCACCTTGACTTTCCCCTCCCCCATTCCAAAAAAAAAAAAAAAAAAAAGCACACACACAACAACAACAACCCCCCAAACCAAACAAAAACCCAAAGACAAGTTCACTGGCGGAAGATGGTGGATTGACACTGATTCAGACAGAGGCAGGTTTACCAGGAAATCTGGCGGTCCCGATTTCTGACAGTTGCATTTCCTCTCCTTGAGTCCTTACCCCCCCCTTTTTTATTAACTCTGTTCCATGTTTAATCAAGGATCATGTAGATGGCAAAAGGAGAGACAGAGAGAGGAGAGAGGAGAGAGGAAGAGAGAGGGAGGAGAGAGAGACAAGAGACAGAAGGAGGGTTTTTTTTTTTTTTTTTTTATTGTGTTCTCCTGGATTTTCAGTGGCTTGATCCCTATAAACGTGGAGTGCTTAAAGCTCATATGTAGTATTATATTTTTAGTTGGGTGGATGGATGGAAGAGTCAGGGAGAGGCTGCGGCTGCCGCTGCCTTTTCGGGTGTTGCTTAGATTAAGGCTGAGACTTGGCTGCGATTGGGACGCGACAGTGACACGGGCATCGATCGCTTCCATTGAGAGCAATGCAAAAACACAGCCCGGGTATGTAACACTCTCGGTGCCATCAACACTTGTTTTACTTTATATTTACTGGCAAAACTGACAGAGTGAGCTCAGACTTTCTTTCTTTCTTTCTTTTTCCCCCTCTTTTCTTTTTTCTAACTGAAGAATCAAAACAATTGTGCATAGAAGTTGTTGGAAATGATGCTTGGAATACAACAGACGAGAGATATTCGCGATTCTTTCACTACCTCTGTGACTGATTGTGTTTTAGAGTTTTTTTGTTTTTTTTTTTGTTTGTTTTTGGTTTTTGTTTTTTATCTCCACAGAGGAGCATATTAAAGAAAATGAAGGTTTTCTTTTTTCCTTCCTCTTCTTAGAAACATCCTTCAGGGAATATTTGATAGTTTTCAACGTTTGCGGTTTCAGTCAGCAGGAGGACACACAAAAGTAAAAGATGGCTAGCCAGCTGTTTTAACCTCTTGCACCTGGCTTCAGTGGGGGGATCATAAGGTTTATACAGTTATTTAAAGAAGAAACGGTTTTAATATTTATGGCATAAACTGGGGAGAGAGCATCACTGTGTACTTACTCAGTAGCTGGTTGCTTTTAGATTGAAAAAAGTAAGCTGATATTGAAGTGTTTTCATTTTTATGGCAATGAAGATACAGTCAATGAAATATGGGGGAAATACCATAAATCTGAAAAAAGTGAAATGTACCTAAGGAACAAAGAAAGGTCACGTAAACCAGCTGTGTAAGTCAAAGCCATAGCACCAACTGTGGGGTTAGACAGGGAGAGTGGGTTCTGGGTCTAGGAAGTGAAAGTTGCTACTTGAAGTTAAAAATGAAGAAAACCTGTTCAGCTCTATTGTCATCTTTTGCAGTTTTTAGTAGATGAGCCCCAATCTGTTCATTCATTTTGAGCTAGTTGGATTATTTGAAAAGATGCTGCACCAGCAAGGAAACCAGAAAGGAGGCTGAGAAAATCGCTGTTTAATATTGCAGAATTTACTGCTTCCATTCTGACCATGAGCCTAAATTTACACAATGAAATTTGATTATCTTTAATAACAATATTAGATCCTGCACTGGATGGATGGGAATTGAGGTGGTTTTGTTGATTGCAAGGGTTTAATGTTGCATTTCAGAATCTGATGTGGTTTGGCCTCCCTTCCATTAACTGGAAAACCCCTGAGGTTTTACAATTATTTCTTAAAGATAATACATTTAAGATTGCATTGGTAGGCTGAAGAAAAGTCATAAAGGCAAGAAGAGAGCCCTTAATAACTCTTGAGATTCAGACATGTTCAGCAGTTAGATTGGCTCTGCCTTACCAAGGGTCGACAATGTGTCATCTCCACGAAGCCAAATTGCCCTCTGCCTATATGATATTAATGTGCAAATCAATATTTCAGGGATTAAATTTCCCTTCTTCATTTTTTATGGTTTCTACCTCAATAAGTCTCAAGTCTATTAGAAGAGGCTGGATGATTTAAAATCTTTCACTGCAGAATGGCTTGTCGTAGTCTTGTTTCCCAGACAATTTTAGGATTTTCGTTATAAAGACGAAGGGCACCCTAAACAAGTTGTGAGGCAGCATAGAGGCAGGCTCAGTAGCAGAAAGCCCTTGTTCAATTAAGAGCTCAGAGGTATTGGAAATATAATATATATGCTTCTGTTACACACACACACACACACACACACACACACACATATACATGCTGCTGCTTTAAAAATATTATGTTAATCACCTATTGAGTTATTTCAAAATCAATTGAAGTGCCTTTCTTATTAGTGATTTGTTCAGCATTCTTGAGGACTATGTTAATTTTCTTAAAGACTAGGCACGAATTAGCTTGGTGTGAAAGTATTTGGGAGGGGCTTTCATTTAGTAGCATTTTCCTAAGAAATATTTCTAGACACCATTGTTTGTAAGAGTCCTAATCAAGTGTTGTCATCTGCATACGTTGTTGTCATAACTATCATTGCATTTTGTGGCTGAATGATTTAGCTGATATCTGTGAAAGGAGGCCTTCTCCAACTCCTACATGTATTTCTAGCACTCAGTAGGCACAATATTTCTTTTAACCCTCTTGGAGAAACACGACTGGAAAAGAAAATATGTGACTTGTTTGGAAATGAAACAAAGCAGAAATTTGGGAGGTCAAAATAAAAGATGGTGACTTTATCATATAATCTTGGGAAGGCCTACTGTCTATCATTTGGTGGTGTTTTATAGTCTAAAACCATCTGGACCAAGTTCCGCACAGCTGCACGAATTTCATATGTGATAGAACATTTTTTCCATTCAGTGTGAAATGTTCCTTCCTAAAAAACGTACACCAGACTCGCTTAATTTAGTCTGTTAAAAGAAATGCACATGAAAAAGGACAAAAGGCTCTTTAATCTCTGCAAGCTGTTTGTTTTTCTTCAAGATTCCTGTCTGTTTGGGTTTGAAAAGTCATGTTTATTGAGGAGATGATTCTGAGGTGTGACATTAAAATAATATATGATTTTTGGACTGGTGGTCCTGCTCCTGCTTAATTTGCACAACTACTTTTTATGCCTGTCAAAACACAGAGTTAATCTATCCTTATTTACAATTAATCTCAATAAAATTAATCTTAACTATGCTTTATTCAGTGGCTTAAAATATCTAATTATATTCAATTAACTGCTGTCATAGTAATTAACATTGCTTAATTGCCTCTGCATATATTTATGTAAAGCTCATTAGGTGCTGCTGGCTCCTTTTTCCTTTCCTACTTGCTATTTTTGTTGTTGTCAAACCATTTTCATCTCCCAAGGTTCGACAATGTCAGTGAGAGCAAATTTTTTCTTAACATTTTCTTGAAATGTCATTGCTTGACTCTGAGAAGATACTGGTTATGAGTCTTTAAAGACTAATCCAGCCCTCCCACCCCCACCCCCGCCTTTTCCCTTATTCCTGGTCCCTAGCACACGCACCAAATATTTTCTGTCATTGTTGCTGGAAATAGGAGAATCCAGGTTAAGCTTTGTGCTTATAAATGAGGAGCCTCTCTGCGTTGCCTTGGGGCTGTACCCACAGGCTGAGTTTTTTTTTTTTCTTTTTTTTTTTCCTTTTTCCTCTAAGACCATTCTAAGGGTTAAAGACTTGGCCAAGGTTCAAACTGAAAAGAGCCCAAGGAAAGTGCCTGTGAATATGTACAAGTTTCATGTAATTAGTGCTTAATTATATTAACATATGCAAATTGTCAACTTAGGAGCTTGTTGAGCTGGCAAAGATCAGCTAGACACAATTGCTGTATTGTTCTGAAACAATAATGGATTTTAAGTTGGATTGTGGAAACACGTAACTAGCTATCTAATTTAACTCATACCATGGTGAAATTTCATTAGTCTCCATGGCGACTGGTTTAATTGTGCTGACTAATGTTCTGGGCTGCAGAATGTCCTAAAAAGAAAGCGTTGTTTGCCTAATCCACCTTACAATGACACTTGTTTGTACATGTCTCCCTTGTGTGGAAATTTGCATATGCAAATAAATAGTTTCTCTGGCCCATTTGTCATGGCTGTTCATTACCCATGAAGAGGGCATTGTTACGAGGCTGTTCCTGAGTCTCCCAAGACGGGATCGTGTCAACCAGTCCAGCGACATTCTTTCATAATTTGTTTCTGATTAATAGGCCAGAGTGACTCTCACTCTCTTTGGGCATCTGCAAGGGGAAGGTTAGTCCTGTCACAGAAAAGAGTTTCTGCAGTAACTGAAGGACTCTCTCCTCTTCTGATCATTCTCCTTTTTCCACCTATTGGTCAACAGAATCATATTTAAAATAATGTATTCTTTCCTAACAATGCCTCTACTAATAATCTCCCGTTTCCTAAAGCCAAAAGATAGGGAAAGAAAGGAGATTCTGTTATTGGAATATTAATCCTGTTTTTGACAGAAAGGTAAACTGATATAATTGCTTTTCAGTTGAAGGAATGGGGGTTTGTACAAGTGTGAAAGCATCGGAAAAGGATTAGCATTTTTTTGCATAATGAAAAGCTCCGTTGAATAGGGTCCTGAATGGCTGACTGAATGACTCAGATGAAAGGGAGATGAAAATGCAGGCTCCTCTTTCTTTAGGCCTATGCTCTACTCCCTCTAAAGTTATGTTTGTCCAAGACTTGAGAAAACAAGCAGGGGGTCAGATTTCAGCAACTTTATAAGATGCCCCGAGTTTCCATCATCACTGGGAAGTCATATGTATGACAACAGTGCAGCTAGAGGGTGATAAACAGAGGTTTGTATGTTGAAGAGTTTTCAGAAACATGCTAGGCTGGCCAAATATTGGCTGTTGGGCATGTAACACAGTTCATATTACTTTGCTGGCAAAAACGGTGATTTCGGAAAAGGTCAATAGTATGGTGTGGATATTTAATTTAGTTGATGATGGAATAGATGGTGCTTTTTCATTCCCCTCCATCGTTGGCTATGAACAGCTGTCTCAGTTGGTGGAACACTTCACTCAGGAAAGAGTTGTGTATTCTGACTTTGGGCAATGTGCACTGTTGTAAGCGGCCTAGCAGCTTTTGTGGCTGGGAGGAGAGAGCAGAAGAGGACACAGGGTTATTTTCTTAGGATTTCATTCATCGCATGTGGCTCTGTAGGTGTACTGTGTATTTCATTTAGAGATAATTCTTTTAAAAGGTGGCCACGTACTGTACGTTCACTCTTGGAAACATTTGCAGTAGGGTTCTCTCTGTAACTGGTGTTCTCAGTGATATTTCTTCAGCCCTAATTTGGGGCCATTAAAATACTATAAGTGTTAAGACACTTCCCAAGGTGGGCACTGGTTCTTTTCCCCATATGTAAATCAAATGCAGTGCGGGTAATTATTTATATGCATACATTTTAAACAAGCTCTTTCCAATTTCGAGTCACCACAAATGAGGCATTTAAAAGGCTGCCCCAGATCTGGATTGAAGGATTCCTCCAGATAGGAACCTAACTTGTTTTGTTGCTAGGTTGTAGAACTTCGGTTTGCCTCATCATTTAAGCTCTTCAGTGGCTGTGGTGCTATTAAGATGGTTACCTGGAAACTTGGGAAATCAGAAGTGTTTTGCCTCTTGCGGACAAAATATTGTAAAGGAAAAGCGTTTGATCTTTGTTATATAAAGTCACCAAAATTCTTTACTAGAGTCCTTTTAAAAATTTGTCAAGAAATTCTGGATTGTTTCAGAAACTTTTATGGTTAACTTTATGATATGCTTGCAAAAAGTCTTAAAAGAACAAAAAAATCCACATGGAGGCTTTTTTTTTTTTTTTTTTTTTTACACGCAGAAGGGCTTATTAAGGTATTTCCATAAGAAAAATGTGTTAATTTAAAAAATAAATTCATTTATATTTTAAGACATTGTTAAGCAAGCACCATGTGTTGTGCTTGGCAGCTTTCCAGCCACCATGGAAGTGGATCACACATGGGTTAATAGTAGCTTATGTGATGTCTGCATTCTTAGGAAATGGGCAAAAGCCCAGGGTATTCTGATATCAAGATTTTAGGAATCAGACAGAAAGCAGAATATATGTTTATATGTGAACAGATGGACACATGTGAGAACTAAGTGCACAATTTCTCTTGGCACTTGTTTTAGTTATCCCTGATGATATAACCAAGATCTTAGTGTGCGCACAGCCTTTGATGGCTAAGGACAAAATGGTCTTTTAATGAGGGCTCAATGGCATTATTTTCTTGCATAAGGATTGTACCCCTTGTGATCTTGCTGGATTTGATGTTCTGTTAATTCCCTAGTGTCAGGGGTTCACAAGTTGCCTTGAAAGTTTGGTATGGTTTCACATTTGACATACAATCCTGTATCCAGGAATGGCTGCTCTCCACTTCCCTTTTCTTTGAAAGGTTTTGTGAAGAAAATACAATTTTTGCCATCTCCAGGCACTTTTGAATATATGCAAAAACAGTGATTGCAGAAGAAACAACTTCAAAATCACTGGGACCCGAAAGCCATCTTTTGTAAGCAGCTCGTCTCTGACGCAATTAGCCATTTGAACATCCGAGAGATTAAAAAATAAATAAATAAAATTTAAGAATTTGAGCAGCTTGATTTGGTTAATATGTCATCTTGGCCTGATGGTCCAAGACAAGTGTCCTGAGTAGGTGTTTTAGTCATCCAGGTCAGGGGTTCATGCACTAGCTTCCTATGTTTAGATGATTGATCATTTCTTATGTTTGCTCATCCTGTGCGTAGGACAGGGGCCAGTTGGTAATTTCTGAACGGTACCCATTAGTGCACCTCTAAAGACAAAGTTTATAGGTTCCATTGTGTTCTAGCTGTAAAAAACAGAAAGTGTTCTGCAAGTATTTACTCAGATCTAAATCATTTTAACCAGGGGAAATTGACTTTTGGGTTAAAATATGCATTTTATAACTGTCCATAAAATTCTTTTCCTTCACTGTAAAGAAGAAAGGAAATCCATAGCTCAAACAATGTTAAAATACAGAAACGTATGTGCTAGTATATGCCACCTGGTCGTGCGGCGAACAACAAAACAAAACTCCGTAACAGGGAAGTTTATGGAGAATCTTAAAAGGTGCCTGCTCTTCAGAAACTGAAGAAGCCCGTTCATTTCCCAAAGTACCTTCACGAAACCTGAAAGGCTCTTCACGTGGATTCTCTAAAATACGGTTCTTTTAGGCCTTTTCCCCATATATTTAGGAATGAGGCAATTAATACTTAAAATTTTCTGAGCCCCCTAATTAATTAAGAATGAGTCAAAGTTTTTGGTTCAGTAGATGCAAAGCACAAGTGTGTACACACACCCACACACAGACACACACACGTCTACCCTCTCTCCATGTTAGTGTCTCACTTTTTAGATGCATTCATAGGAGTAGCTTGTGACATTTTCTCCTGTAGACTAAATTTCTTTCATTTTTCTAAGGACTGGCTAACAAGAGCTTCACAGAAGAGCAGGTCGGATGGTAAGGCAACTGGAAACTCGCAAAATACTAAAGCTGAAAACTGCCTTAGACTTATTCAGTTCAATGAGCTCATTTTCAAATATGGGCTCCGGAATTCAGATGTAATCGTTGAGTCACCCAGCAAGGTAGGGAAACATCAGGACAAGAAGTCATATATCCCAACTGTAGGGACCAATGGTACCCACAGCTATTAGGGCTGCTTGGAAAGGGGTTTGACTGAATGTGAAGGTGGAGGAAACAGTGAAGAGAGGAAAAGGAGAAGCTCCGTGGGGATCCAGCACTGTCTCCTGTGAGAGAGGCGTTTCTCTGTGACTATAAGGAGACACGTAGCATCTGGATGGCTTCTTATCACTGTGCCTGAAAACATAGTTTTGCTTAAGTAGGAAGTTAGACTCGGGGCTCTGAGTGGTCAAGAAGAGTCTGTGATTCATGAGTACTAATGATCTCAGTGACTTAAAATGTATCCTTAATAATCACCAACATGGTGTTAAGAGAAACAGTTTCTATTCTGCATAAAGCAAGCAAACAAAGAGAACGGTGTGGTGTTCCAGAGGCAGCAGAGTGTATAGACAGGATGACACTTAGTTAAAACCAGACATTCTTTTCATTCTGTTTACTTTGGATTCCTTTTTCCGTTCGTTTCTTTTAACTTGAGTTGTAGATATCTGAAAATCTACTCCATTTGTTGACAACACAGTGACCAACAGAAATTGTGGTGGTTCTCTGAGACACCTGGGTTAACGTCCTGTCATGGATGAGCTTATCCAAGTTATTTCATCTTTCTTTCTGAGCCTCAGTTTCCTCAGTTCCTCAACTTTTCCTCGGAGCTGTTGTAGAACTTACCTAAGAGTGAAGTGTCGTGAAGATTAAACTAAGTGAATGTGACAGGGCCTGCGACCCTATGTTCCCTTTCTGTTTATTTTCAGTCGCTGGTTTTAATGTAATGCTCAAGTAAAGAGCAGTTGATAAAGCACACTTGCATGAATCTTTTGAGTAGAGGTGCCCCTCTCCCCTCTGCCCCAGGGAAGGCACTAGAAATTAGGCAATGGGTGTGTCTGAGAGGTGGGGGGATAGATGGTACCCTTCTTCCCATATTTTCTCATGACTGACACCTAGATGTTTTGTGGGTGGACAGCCCTTCACCCCATTCTCTGACATTCCATCATTACACGCTCCTTGGTTCTGAGGAGCTTCTAGACATTTAATGCATTTCTGGGTCCTTTTCTAAGAAGAAAATTAGAACTGAAACAGTTTTTAAATAATTCAGACCTCAGTGTATCCACATGAACTCAAGATTCCTGGCTGTCCATTATATATAGTAATAGAAGAGACCACAAAGCTTATTTCAGTCTTGACGTTGACCCAGGCTGCTTGAAAGCCTTTGAATTAGAGGATTTCCCCAGACTGGATTAGATGCCATAGAAATACCTTTCTATATACTTGGTGTTATGATATTTTGATATGCCACGAAAGGAATACAGATACTCTTACATTGTACCCTGTACATCAAAATGTGTACCAACCTAGAGAAGAGATTCAATTGTTAATAATCCAGCAATATTATAAAACCCTTCAATTTTCTTGGGGGATTTTATAGCCAAGTTAATAGTCTCTTCCTGGCTTCTGTGTTGGAGGAGATCATGGTCCTTTATCTTTTCAGGTTGGTACAAAAGTAATGGCGGTTTAAAAGGTTAAAAATAATTGCAAAAACCGCAATTACTTTTGCACCAATAGTACATTTATGTACTATTCAGTGGAGGACTACCCATGTTAAAAGATGATAATTCACTATAAACGTTGATATATTTATAAATAACAATTTGGGACCATCTAAACTAAAATTGATTTCTATTATGGTTTTTCTTTTTGAATTTTAATTCATAATAATTTCCCACTGTGGTGCACATCTAAGCTATTGTTTATATTTTTATAGGAAATATAAGTGTATTTAGATTGTAATTTCCCAGCTTGGAGTTTGATTTTTTTGCTGTGTTTTTCTATATGTTTGGTACACATATCTTCGTTAAAGTTTTTCTTAAAAACAAAAGTGTGTGCCTTGCTTATGTTCTGGTCATTGATAAGTGGCTCTGAACTTGATGATTCGTTTGAAGCCCATTTAAGGCTGAGTGTTTATTGAATATAATAGGGTAAGGATATAAGAAACCAAGTAGCATCTCAGCATTTTTCATGAAGCTTCTTTAAGTGTTTCCTCAAAAAATTCCAGCCTCCATGAGGGCAACCCTCAGATATGATTACTCACTGTACTCAGTGACAGACATTGGTGACAAATCCTTGGTAAGACTCTTCAATTAATAGCCTCAATAAGTATCTATTGGGTAAGTGGAAAAAATGAATGATAGTTAATTGGAAATATAAATAGCAAACTTCAGTTTACCATGCTCCTGGAATCTGCCTCTCCTTTTGACATCTAGGTACCGATAAGAAGTATGCAACCTTAAAAACATCCAGGTCTGTCTTGGGAAATTCCATAGGGAAAACTATCTTCCAGCACAATCTAAGTGGGTTTTTATATTGGAACCATAGACTGTTGCAGTGGGAAGGGATATAGAACAATTCCCTTGTTTAACCCATAAGGAGACTGAAACGCAGAGAAATCCTGGGAAATATCACATAGCCACATAGCACAGCTGATGAGATTGAATGTGTGTGTGTGTTTGTGTGTGTCCCCTTCAGCAAATCATTTCATGTTTTTCCACGTTAGCTGACTTAGCTCCTCCCATGTCCAAAGATTCTATAATATTAAGATAAGACTAATTGGTGTTATGCTGGAGATATTTTTTTATTTGTGGAATTTTTCCCAGCCAAAGAAGATTTTTCGTGGGTACGGTTTTTATGAGGACCCTCAGATGGGCTGGCTGCTCTGGGACTGAACAGCTAAGGGGCGAGAGATAGAACCAGAATTGCCTGAAAGGTGACAACTTGCAGGAAAAATGGGGTGCGTCATTTCGTTCTCGCAATGAAGCAGGGTGCAGATTAGAAATCACGGTTTGCCAGAAGTTGCTGGTCATCGACGGCTGTTTAAGTGATCACTGTCAACAAGGAAATTGTGGGTAGCCCTTAAAGTGGTTCACCTCTGATTTATTCATAACCCTCACGCGAGCACTTGGCTTTGTTCTTGCTCTAGCAAGGGGGACGGATGCCAATAAGAACAGGAATAAAGAGCTCCTTGCATGGTCCAAGAGTGAATAGCACTTTACTCAAAGCCTGACCTCCTTTCCAGAGGTCTGTTATAGTACGGTTGACGCTGATTGGCTGTGTGTTTGGATGAATTGAGAGGCGAGCTTATAACGACTACCTACTCTGTCAACTCCATAGTGTACATAACAAGGTCTACGGAGTTGGAACTTGGGTTCTCACTTAACCTAAGGCTGGTGGTATTCATGCTAAATGGAAAGGCTTCCCTCTCCCTTGTCTTTGAAGCTTGAGGAATTTCACGTCTTATAATAGTTGGGAAAAGTTTGCTTCGTTCTAATGGAAGCGTACAGTGATCTCGGAGTGAAACAGGTTTTGACAATCTACCCTGCCCCCCCCCCACACACACTAAAATGAATTTAGAGACATTTAATAACGTAAGAAATTAAGGGATGGAGAATAAAATATGGACTACTACCCTGGGGTAGAAATAGCCATGGACCGGCCGATTGATTAGCCCTGTTTATCTGAGAGGCTTTATTTGTGCCACTTCACAAATTCTGTTCTGTTCCAGCTGCTCATGCTAAGGGGAAGGGACCTTTAAGAGACAGTCAGCTGGCCGGTTTGCACTGGGGCAGAGGTTGAATAGAATTACTTAAATCCCCAGAGCAACATTTAGTTAATGCTAGTCTTTTTTTTTCCCCCCTGATCCCGTCCACTCCGGCTTCCCTTTTCTCCTTCTGATGAAGTTGGTGTCTTACTACTTAAAGTGCATATATTTACACAAAAATTTCCTCAAATTTTCACAACACATTAACCCAGAAGAGCCATATTAGAAGATGGTGATGAGAGTTAATGATACATCTTTAGATAAAGCCATCCTCCTGTGCAATCACATCAGAGTCATCAGCTCATTTGTCATGGCTGAAGTGAAAATGTCAGGACCGATGAGTGTATGAGTGCTGAAGGGGGCGAGAGGGCTTTTGGAGAGAGACATTTTTGTGCTGGGAGTCGGCCATGGCTTAGATTTAGCTCCAGGGAAATACTGGGATTAGCCAACACTGTGAACAAATCCTTAGCATAACAGAATTAGTTGGGAAAATGGAGAGGTGGGGGTCAGGAGGACAGGCGCATTTCTGGAGACCTGCTCTAGGCAGCAGGCCACCACCTGTGGAAAAGAGTGAGGCGATGGACTGAAAATGTTCGGAGGGATGTGTTGCATTGATTTCAGGTCCATTGATTTCAGCAAGATTGAAGTCATAGATTTTCATGGTATCAACAGAAGACCTAAATATGTATCTATGGCGTTTGTTGTAAATATAGCTGTACTAAAAGAATTTCCATCTCAACAGCTAAAAACTTTTCAGGGAGGTAATATTTGAGTACACAGAGGTAACATTCAGGCACAGAGGACTTCTGACAGTATCTTAGAGCGAAAGTTAATACTTCATTTAAATAACAATAATTGTGGTGAAATACTTGTTGTACTGTTGAATTTGCACAAAACCAAGAAGCTAAACTTTCTTTAAACAGACTTCTTTCTGAAACTTTAATTGAAAAGTAACTTATTTTCTTTAGCTAGAGGAGTCCTTATCTTTGATAGACCAGTACTAGCAGATTTATTTCATTTTGGATCCAGTGAATTGTTCTCTCTCAGATAATGTGCCCAAACAACCTTTTCTTGTTTAATTCTATTGATTTACAGTGTTAAAGTGAAATAATCTGATACCTGTTTCCTGCCCTTTGAGTATTTCTCGTCAAAGAGGCTGATTAGTTTTTTTCCCCCCAGGTCTTTAGCTGTTTTAAATGTATAATTATCATTGCATGTCATTTGATAGCTGTACTAATTGCTGGCAACTATTGTCTGTTTGCACTTAATGCTGAAATCTGATCAACATCCTGCTTTGGTTGATGTTTGGTGGTAAACTTTAATTAACTCTTATTGCATTGAAGAAGAGTTCAGGCTTGGTGCTAACTAATCATTTACCTTCATTATGTCCTGACAGCTCCACTTGTTCATGGTCCTAATAGATACACCAGTCAGTAAATAAACCTGCAAACCTTATGCCTGCTGGTGGCTCCACACTGATGCTTTGCTACTTAAAGTATAAGATAATTGGGCCCAGATAATTATTTAGTTAGTTTAGTATCTCTAGTTTTGCAGACACTAATCTTAATTGCCTCTTTGATGCAGGACAATTTTATTTTAATAGAAACTGTAGATTTGAGATAACATTATTCCTTCGGCCAGGTTCCTATGAACATGCATCTTTTCAATCAATACAATTAAGCTTGTCTCCTGTTGGAATTCTTGTCATTATTTTTCCTGAAATACTTTTCCTGTAATGATATTGAAGTTAAAGTAATCAGGTTACCAGCAGATCATGTAAAATTCAACTCAAAATTGCTGGCTGCTTGATTTTAATTTGTCTGACATCAAGTTTGTTTGAAAAGGGATAATATGTGGGTAAACCAAGGAGCTTATAATTATGGTTGACGTTTGTTTGTTTATAATGAAATCTAATTAAAGTTCATACATTTGAAACACAAAAGTTAATTACTGAATTGCTCACTTCACTTATGGACAGCAGTCAAATTAACTTTCAGGCCAACCCTTACCTCCCCCCCGAAACGCGCACGCGTGCACACACACACACACACACACACACACACACCCCCAAACAAAAGGCTCTCCATAATAGAAATAAAATAACCAACTAATCTTAGTGATGAAACATAAGTTTGCCAATGTTTCATCCAGAAGAAAACTTGGCATTCCACTATGTCCTCTATTATGTTAGTCCTAACGTGGTCTTTAATATAAAATAATTTAAACTACATGGAATATAAAAAGAGACCTCTATTTCGTAGACTCTTAAGAGTATTACATACAAAAAAGGTACTTGGTAGGGATTTAAAAATTATGCATGTAACTTTCTTCATTAAAACTATTTTGAAATCATGTAAAATCATTGAAATAATTGCTCAAGGTATAGGAATGTTTGCTGGAATACCTGACCTGTGATTAGGTTATGAAGATAATTATGGTAGGTTTAGCCTTCAAAGAATGACATTAAAAAAAAAAAGAAGAAGAATGTATGTCCACTGTTACACTTATTGTTGTTTTGGTTATGAGATCATATTGGTGGGAATCATGAAATACAAATAATTATGCAATTGTTTTCTCTTAAATATTCAGTTGCCAGTAGTTCAATAATGAATTTTATTTATGAATAAGCAAAGAAGGAAATGTGTATGTTAGAATATATTGTCTTCACAGTATATGAGACAAATATGTGTGGTATGGTTTTCACTAGTCTGGTAAATCTCTTTTTGAAACTCAATATTCCATAGTTATATATACTTTAATAAAACCAATTAAGATGAATTTTTAAAATGTTCCTATGTGACAACTTAAAAGCATTATCAACTAAACACTCTTAGATTGTGTGTATGCCAGAGAGATTAGTCAATTGCATTTTAAAGACTAGAAATATAAACATATGAAAAACATGGCAAATATGATTTATAAATTTCTGAAAATGATTGATGCAGTCCATTTTTTGCTTAGAAGTGTTATTTACTTGAACTTTCAAATATAGTAGGGATTGAGGGAGAGGGGTCTGAGAAGGGAAAATTATTCTGTCCATTATAAAGATGCTTTGTAAAATTGAGTGTAATTTACACAACCTTTTAGTATTTCCAGAGAATATACTTATATGTGTTTTGCTATAACACCTGATTGATTTGTAGATTCATATGTATTTAGGGAAGAAAAATTAAAAGGATCATGCAGTCATTTCACTCTAATTCTACTTTGCATAGATAAGACAAAGGAAAGATGATACTTAGGTATGACTGGGTAACATCCAGAGGTAACTTTTCCTCCTATAAAGAAAGCAAAAAAAAAAAAAAAAAAAGAGGGTATATTCTCACAGTATTGGCAAACAACAGCTTTCTAGTAATGCTTTAGCTGATTAGGACATCCTTACCCTTCAATGAAGCAATCACCACAAAGCCCCAATGTCAGCTGGAATACTCGCAAAACAGTATCAAAGAAAGAATCAGAAGGAGACACTGAACATAATTACCGTTCCTGTCCTTGTCTCATACCAACCTAAACTATTCATGTTCCATTAGAATGAATAAGAAAATTAGGAATCAATGCGATTGGTTCAAAGTACCAAAGTTTGTTTACAGAGGATAACTCAAGTACTGGCTTCATCTTGCTGAGTGATTATGAATTTTTCGTGATGCAAACAAATAGCGAGAGTCATCGAATAGTGTACTTTGGTGAAGGAGCGATTATTGATTTCTAGCTGGAGTTTGATTCAAGTTGGAAGAAAACTGAGTAAAATTCCTATTTCCCACAACTAATCACATTAAGAACTATTGGACTCGCTGTCCAAGTGTATCTTGCCTCTAACACATATGGTTAATGATATGTCATTGTCATATAAAGTCCATGTAGGTTTAGAGATGAGAGAGAGAAGGAGGGAAACTGAGGGTGGGAAGAGAAAAAGAGAGAGAGAATGAGAGACGGAGAAGCCTACTACACATTGATCACAAAGGTCTTGTTTATAGAGAAGGAAATAAATCTGCATTGAATGTCTAATTTAGATCTTAATGAGAAAAATGAGAGGAAAATGACGGAGCTGACTTGTGCACTCATGTTTGTCTTTGGAAACTTTCCCTCTTTAAACATTTGCTCGTTTTAAACACTTTCTATATTTTGGTTACGTCCTTCTCTTCAAACATAATTACCTTCTCCCCTTTGTCGTGACATGGGTGGAAAGTTTCTGCCGTGTCAGGAGAGGTCGTCACGCATTCTTCCGCAGTTCTCTTCATTAATTCCTTCTTGCAGAAGCATTTTCCCTCGTGCTGGGAAGCTAGAAGGGTGTAACAGAAGAGCCCTGGAACATTAGCAGGAAGCTCTAAGCTAGTTAATGCAGTATAATTGTCTGGACATAGACTGGTCTTTGTTTGTGTGGTTCGCCCCGAATCAGCTGTAATTAACTCCAGAGTGTTTCCAGATTGCCAGCAAAGAAAAATTACAGCTTTTCTGTTTTAAATTGTAAAGCTCACAAACATTAACTATGCAGATTGCATTGGCTTTGATATATTTCTATCCTGCAAGGGGGGGGGGAAAGCTTATTTGGCTGCCCTCCCCCCTTCTAAAAATGTGCTTTTGTTAAGTTGATTTAGTGTCTATTGGAACATAATGGCTCCTTAATAGTGGGACTTGAAATCTTTTTCATATTTCCAGCCCTTTCACATCCATGTATATGCCTTTCTCTGTGCTAACAGTTTTAATACTGCAGTGGGAAAGAAGTTACGCAATCGTTTATGAAATACCGAACATACACTAAAATAAGCAAATTGCAGAGACAACTGAGTAAAGAAAACCACGAGCACCAACTTAAAAGACAAAGATCAAAGATGAATATCTGACGTAACCGGTGCTTCCACACAGGTACTTTACCTGTGTTTTGCTATATCAAAAGAGACTGAGCAAAGGGCAATTTCATTACCTTCTTCTCTTGGTCAGCACACCACACCCTTTTAAAAGCTTCTGTACAGTAGTTTGTAATTATGAATTCCAACATGCGTAAAAATGAGGTAGCGATGTGAGCTAATACAGCCCAGTACACAAAAGATCTGTCAGCAACTGATGCAGGGAAAAAAAAAAAAAAAAAAAAAAAAAAAAAAGGTCCAGCCAAAAATCTTTTTTTTTTTTTTCTTTCTTCTGAATTTAACAATAAGGAATTTAAGCCTCAATGTGGCTTTAGCAACCAAAGAAAAGAAGCTCTTGGTGTCTGCATAATACCACTTTGATGGATTTTTTTTCATCAGTTCTCTGTACGTGGCAACAAATAAACAAGTATAATTATATTTGTGAAGGTCTATTCATTGCTTTGTCAGGATTAGATATATGTGCCGTTTTCACACTGTGCCTCTCTTTTGTCTTTGCCTAACTCACTATGACATATTGATAGAGGATTTGGAGTGGGGAAAAAGCCACAGCACAGACAGTGATGACCTTTTGGAAACTTGATATAATTCAAGGATTTTTATTTATTTTCTTTTTTTAGGATTTGTAACTCATTACCAAATTCTCTCAGAAGTGGACAACTTTTAACCCACTTAAAATGGAGTAAATGAAGACTCAGAGTGTTATGAGATGGCTAAAGAACAGATGAGAATAAAAACAATAGGCTGAGGGGCACACTGGTCTTCTTTCCCAGCCCTTAGCAGAGTGGCTAACATAGCATTCCTTTCCCATTATTCTGTCCCCTTGATCAGATCACATTCTTTTTAATCATTTCACAAACACTGTCTCACTGGACCGGAGAGGAAGCCTGGGACCATCTCAATTAAAAAACAGAGGTAAAACTGGCCTCTCTGATTTGGGGTTCTAATGGGAATTGTGCTTTCTGAATGCAAAGGAATTTTTCTATTGTTCAGAAAGCACCCCTTTCATGAGCCTGGCTCCTTGCAGGTGGGTTTGGTCTTTTAGCAGAGCAGAGTTTAGGCAAGCAGTGACTTCAGGACGAAAGCAAAGCAGCAGAAGCAATGAAAGTTCTTTTCTGCATATTGTCTATTAGTTCCAAAAAAAAGGATTTGCATGATTAAAATCACTGATCTTGTGAATCCCCAAAAAATGTGTACACAAATTCTAAGCAGACCAGCAGGTATGGATTGTTCTGAATTTACCATTAAAATTATATTAGATTTTCCTTTTGCGATTTCTTGAAGACTGGTGATTTAAAAAGGTAGACCGTTTGGCAGTAGAGAATAGAAATTACTGAAGACTAAATAGAAACCAGCTTAAATGGCAAAGCAACTTTTATAGAGAGTTTACTTGTTACACAGTCATTTTGGAATGAATTCTGTGGTTTAAGTTAAATGGTTGTCTTTGTGGTCTTTTAACTGGGCCTTATAAAACTTCAATGTAAATTTCCTAAATGGGTCACATTGATAAAAGAAGCATCTTATCTGACATTGATGACAGTGAAATCACTTCGAATCATATTCAGTATGTACAATATACTCACAGTGTCACAGTACATATTGATCTAAATAACTTTTTAACAACACAAACTCAAGTGTTTCCATCAAAATACCCTGGTAAACATTGCCATGGTTGTAGTCAATAGCTATGAATGAAAAAAATCAGGTAATTATTACTAGCTCTGGCAATTCAGATAGTTTTGTTATTGTTGCTTTGGGAATGAAATGTAAATTTAGTTGTACAGAAGACTTATGGATTTGACTCAGTTTCTGATTCATGGGTACCTCATTGAGAAGAAATTGCTAGGCGATTTTGTGTAAAATAATGTGGGAATATTGTAACAAAACATCTCCTACCGTATTGCTTTGACCTGCGATGGACTTTTTCGTGTAGTTTTCATTATTTTTTCTGCATAACAACAATGTTGTCATATTTTTGGAAATTACTTCTGCCTTATTCAGATAAAATAAACAGGCTCTACTTCATATAGAGAAATATTGAGAGGATACAATGCAGGGTCCATTCAGCATCTGGACGAAATTATTAACTGCACATTACAGATAACTATTTGAGGGGCATTCAGCATGTGTGCGATAATTCTAGCCACTGTTTCTGTGGGCTGAGAACTGTTATAGGGGTATAGGCACAACTAAATTGAAGCAGTAATAAAAGTAGCTCAGAAACTCTTTTCCAAAGCTGTCACGTGTTTGGGACCTTTACTCATCTTTGTTGTGAAGGTGAATCTTCTTCCATATATCAGCCTAAATTATAGGAAAGAAAGAAAAAAACACTTCCACTCCAAATCTCTAACTTCCTGCCTTCCTCATTTCCCTCAGTCCAGCAGGGGGATTGCATGTTAGGCATTTTGGCTCCCTTCAGTGTGTATACATTGTGCCGATTTGGTGAATGCAAAAGTAAACATTAATGTTTTGTGGACTAGTTCGAAAATTATTAGCTTTTCAGGCTTAGGGGTATCCGATGATTTCAGAGGGTTTCAAAAGCTGCATACATGCCATGAGGATCATTTACCTGGAGCTCATCAATGATTAAAATTACACACCAAGCTTTGTGACGTGAGCAATTAGAGTGTCATTTTAACCATGGCAGATACCAAAACGAATTTCGATTTCATTTTCAAGCTGTGCAGATCTCTTGATGTATTCTACACTGATCACTTCCTCTCGGATTTAGCTGACAAGATCAAATTTGATTACAGTAAACAATGTTTTAAGAAGTTATTCTTCATACTTGATATGCCAATGACCTTCAGTGAGGTCTTTTTTCCCTAAGAACTTCTCAGAAGGCATTTCTGAAATGCTTCGTACTGGTGAGGCAGCATTGGGGATTGTTCTTAGTTCTCTACCACGGTGAAGTCTGGACATTAGAATGTGGAGACATCCAGGGTGAGACGTTGCATGTGTGTCCTACCCAATATGATATGGAATGTAATACAGCAATGTCAAGCTTTCTTGTTTCGGAAATGATCAGCGTATGTGAAAGTGATGATAATTTTCCATTAAGGGGCTAGTTGCCTGAAAGTCATGGGTTTCTCCAGTCTTAAGATTTGAAAGAAGGTTGCTTACCTGCTTCATAAAATCGAAACAGTGTCTATGTCACAGGCTGACAATAAACACTAAAGTTTCAGCCCACTCAACTGTTGTGTACAGTGCCATCATTCTGCAAACAGAATGATCTGCAGGGACTCAGAGAAGCTTATGCTGTAATCAAGCTGCTATTACAGTAGCTGAGGTTTGCAGGCACAGGCACACACACACACACACACACACACACACACACACAGAAGGGGAACACATTTTTACCAACACATGCTCAACTTGCTTCTGGTACCTTACCCTGCTGCCGGAAACAGATATGGCTTTATAGAGAATGCATCTTGTTCTCAACAAAAGCAGTTTATGGTCTAAGATGCCTGGCTGCAAAAGAACTGAAATAAATAAATAAATAAACTGAAATTCTTTTTAAGTGATGGAAGGATTTTCATCAGTAGTGCTTGCATATGATTTGTTAAGCCAGGGGAGATGTTGATGGAGATGAGATATGGTTGAGAGATGGGCAACTCACCAGGATTGATAACATCAAAACGGTGTTTGAAATGGTGTTCATTACCTATCGCAGTGAAAAAAAACTGAGTGAATGCGATTGTGCCCTCAGATGATAGGACTGGTTGCAGTAAATATTAATTTCTGTTCTGTTGCCCATTGAGGCGACTGAAGTGTGGGGAAGAATTGTGATTGGTGCTTAATCAGGGCCAGCCAGATACCTGCTGAGAGCTTTTGCACAAGGAAGATTTGTAGTAAGCTGATTTACTGGCAAAATGAAAACCAGAGAAGAGTTTGGTCGCTGCTGCCTGTGACTGTAATATTTCTAATTTTAAGGTTCCTTTATTGTGGGTCTCTCTTCCCCACTCCTCCCCCCTTCTAGTCGCTGCCTGATAAAGTAAAAGGTTAATTTTAAACGTTGCAAGTTATTTGCATTGTTCTTTTATTCCTGCCTTCGTGTATGGAAGCCAGTCCCATTTGTGTTAGGGTAAAGAGGGGTGTAATGCCTTGATGTGTATTATATACGTTTTCAGAAAACAGGAATGAAAAAAAAAATATGATCACTGATACCAATTTGCGATTTATGATGAATGCTCCCAGCGATTTCAGAAACGCCTAGGATGTCTAGGCATGCCTGTGATAGCTAGCTACATTATTTTGCTACATTTATACAAAGTCTGTCTGTGATAGATAGGTATGCTGGTTTTAAGTTTTCCCCCTCACCTCTTTAGATAGTCAGGTTTACAGCAGCTGTAAATTAGTGATGGGCTATTAGTGAGCTGTGTCATTATTTAATAAAAATGGCTTCTCTCACCTTATTTTTTATCCAGGTCCCTGACAGGCTGGATGAAATGAGATCCCTATGTAGCAATTGCCATGGAAACCTGTGACTCCTCTCCTATCTCAAGGCAGGAGAATGGGCAGAGCACATCAAAGCTATGTGGAACGACGCAACTTGATAATGAGGTGCCCGAGAAAGCTGCAGAGATGGAGCCCGACAGGGAAAACAGCTCCACAGATGACAACCTGAAAACGGAGGAGCGCAAAAGTGAAGTCTTGCTGAGTTTCGGCGTCGAGAATGCAGCTGCCACTCAGGTGCCCTCCGCGAAGGAGATACCCTGCAACGAATGTGCCACTTCTTTTCCCAGTTTACAGAAGTACATGGAACACCACTGCCCCAATGCCCGCCTCCCCATCTTGAAGGATGACAACGAGAGCGACGTCAGCGAGTTAGAGGACAGCGACGTGGAAAACCTAACAGGGGAGATCGTGTACCAGCCTGATGGGTCAGCATATATAATCGAGGACTCCAAAGAAAGTGGGCAGAATGCACAGACCGGGGCGAACAGCAAACTCTTTTCCACGGCGACGTTCCTGGGCTCCCTGGCGCCCGCCGGAGAGAAGAGTGACCAGGCTGCCTCTGCACCCATGTCGTTCTACCCACAGATCATCAACACTTTTCATATCGCGTCATCCCTCGGGAAACCATTTACAGCCGACCAGGCTTTCCCAAATACCTCAGCGTTCGCAGGAGTCGGTCCTGTGTTGCACAGTTTCCGTGTGTACGATCTCCGACACAAGCGAGAGAAAGACTATCTAACCAGTGACGGCTCAGCCAAAAACTCCTGTGTGTCCAAAGATGTCCCCAACAATGTGGACCTGTCCAAATTCGATGGTTGTGTCAGCGATGGGAAAAGGAAACCCGTTCTAATGTGTTTCTTGTGCAAGTTGTCTTTCGGTTATATCCGGTCATTTGTAACCCATGCTGTGCATGACCATCGGATGACCCTCAATGACGAGGAGCAGAAGCTCCTCAGTAATAAGTGCGTCTCCGCCATAATACAGGGGATTGGCAAAGACAAAGAACCTCTTATAAGCTTTCTGGAACCAAAAAAATCCACTTCTGTGTATCCCCATTTTTCTACTGCAAACCTCATAGGACCTGACCCCACCTTCCGCGGTTTATGGAGTGCTTTTCATGTTGAAAACGGCGACTCTCTGCCGGCTGGCTTTGCCTTCTTGAAAGGAGGCGCGGGGACCGCGGGCTCCGCAGAGCAGTCGCTGGGGGTCACCCCAATGCCAAAGGCTGACGTGAATCTGGGGGGGCTGTCTAGTTTAGTAGTGAACACCCCGATTACCTCTGTCTCCCTCGGCCACGCATCGTCCGAGTCGAGCAAGACGTCAGAGAGCAAAGACCAAGAGAACAACTGTGAAAAGCCAAAAGAAAGCACCGTCCTGCACCCCAATGGGGAGTGCCCTGTCAAAAGCGAGCCCCCGGACGCGGGCGAGGAGGACGAGGAGGACGCGTACGCCCATGAACTTGACGACGAGGAAGTGTTAGGTGAGCTCACCGAGAGTATTGGTAACAAAGATTTCCCTCTCTTAAACCAAAGCATTTCTCCTGTATCATCCAGTGTGCTAAAATTTATTGAAAAGGGTACCTCGTCCTCCTCGGCGACGGTTTCTGATGACACAGAGAAGAAGAAGCAGGCTGCCGCCGTCAGGGCCGGTGGCAGCCTGGCTAATACCTATGGCCTCGGTGGCAAGGACTTTGCAGAAGCAGGTGCCAGTAAGGACAGTGCCACGGCCCCTCACGCCAGTGAGACAGGCCGGGGGGACGACGACAGTGCAGCTCCTCCCCACCAGCACGGCTTCGCCCCCAGTGCCCCCGGCACCCCGGGGCCCGGAGGAGACGGCTCACCGGGCAGTGGCATCGAGTGTCCCAAGTGCGACACGGTGTTGGGGTCTTCGAGGTCTCTGGGTGGTCATATGACGATGATGCACTCGAGGAACTCATGCAAAACCCTCAAGTGTCCCAAATGCAACTGGCATTACAAGTACCAGCAGACACTGGAGGCCCACATGAAGGAGAAACACCCGGAGCCCGGCGGCTCGTGTGTGTATTGTAAGACTGGACAGCCTCACCCCAGGCTCGCCCGGGGGGAGAGCTACACGTGTGGCTATAAACCCTTCCGTTGTGAGGTTTGTAACTACTCTACCACGACCAAAGGCAACCTCAGTATTCATATGCAGTCCGACAAGCACCTAAACAACGTTCAGAATCTCCAGAATGGCAACGGTGAGCAGGTGTTTGGCCACTCTGCCCCCGCCCCCAACACCAGCCTCAGCGGCTGCGGAACGCCCTCTCCGTCCAAACCCAAGCAGAAGCCCACCTGGCGGTGTGAGGTGTGTGACTACGAAACCAACGTCGCGAGGAACCTCCGCATCCACATGACGAGCGAAAAGCACATGCACAATATGATGCTTTTGCAGCAGAACATGAAGCAGATCCAGCATAACCTGCACCTGGGCCTGGCCCCGGCGGAGGCGGAGCTTTATCAGTACTACCTGGCCCAGAATATAGGCCTGACCGGGATGAAGCTGGAAAACCCTGCGGACCCGCAGCTAATGATCAACCCGTTCCAGCTAGACCCGGCCACGGCGGCCGCCCTGGCCCCGGGACTTGGTGAGTATTGACTGCTTTTCCACACTCCAGTGCCTTTCTCGGATCACATTTGGGGTGGGCACCACGCGCCCAGAGGAAGTGGGGAGTGCCAGCGCACTGGGGACAGCGTACATGAAGGGACTTTCTCTTTAAGCTGGATAATCAATCCATCACGCGTGCTTTACTTCAACCTCGATTTAACTTCCTAGAGGAAGGGGTGAAGGGACCCTGGGCAGCCTCAGAGTGAGCGAACTTTGCCTTTATTCAGTAGAGTAAGTAACCAACGCTCATGTGCCTGAGTTGCCTGCAATCCTTAGCCATACTGTACAAGGTTTATAGCTTCGAGTTTGGCAGGCGTTCCCTAAAATACCAAACTTGAGCTTCTAAAGGGGTAGACCGTTTAGTTTTAATTAAATAGTTTGGAAAACGATTTGAATGTCTGTGATGGGAGATAATTGAACTGCTCACAGTAACGCTGTTACCTTAGCCCAGGTATTTGGCAGTAGATTACAGGCACGCACACACAGTGTTAGCCAGATCTCATCAAGCTTGCAGACAAATTGTGAAAGAACAATTAGCGCTTAGGTAAGTTTATCTAGGCTTTGAAATCGCAAACACGTGACTGTTTTGTTATGGTATCGATCAACTGGCTTGCCCTGGAAAATACAAATTTCAGAATGACATCATGCCCAGTAGGAGTAATTAAAGCTATCTGATGAGGGAATTTAGAAGTTGAAAGGATGATTGTAATTGATCCTGATTCAATCCTATTACAGCTTTTTATAGTTTAAGCTCTAGAGAAAGCACATTCCCGGTCGACTTTAGTTTACAGGTTCCTTTGTGTGTGCTGTGTTTTCGAGTCTCTATTTTTCCTTTTAATTTTTTTCTTCCTGTAGTAAATAATGAGCTGCCGCCTGAAATCCGGCTTGCCAGTGGTCAGCTAATGGGTGATGACCTGTCCCTCCTTACTGCAGGAGAGCTGTCACCTTATATCAGTGACCCAGCGCTGAAGCTATTCCAGTGTGCTGTTTGCAACAAATTCACCTCTGACAGCCTGGAGGCCCTAAGCGTGCACGTGACCAGCGAGCGCTCTCTCCCCGAAGAGGAATGGAGGGCTGTAATTGGAGATATCTACCAGTGCAAGCTCTGTAACTACAACACCCAGCTCAAAGCCAACTTCCAGCTCCACTGCAAGACTGATAAACATATGCAGAAATACCAACTGGTGGCCCACATTAAAGAAGGGGGCAAAAGCAACGAGTGGAGACTCAAGTGTATTGCCATTGGCAACCCCGTCCACCTGAAATGCAACGCCTGTGATTACTACACCAACAGTGTGGATAAGTTACGCTTGCACACCACCAATCACAGGCACGAGGCGGCCCTGAAGCTCTACAAGGTAAGCGGGACATTCATTTCCCTTGGCACAGAGGAGAGAAGGGAATTAACTGTTTCAGAGCTTGGAGCACAGATCTGCAAGCTCAGAAAAAGGAGGGGAAACATAGAAATAGAAGGGTAAGGGGCACAGTTTCTGCCTCACGTTACTAACCATACCTGGCCATCTAGGGAACTGGAGAGCATATTTGAAAGATTTTGCTACATGGCCCTTTTCCGTTTATGTCAGTGGCATTGATTGCTTGACTGGTTTCCCCCAAATACAATAACTTTTTCTTTGAGTATTTTCATAAGTAACACAATACTTTGAAACCTGTGATTAAAACAATAACATAGTATCCCTCTTGGATAAGTGTCAGTGGTTATAGGGAGCAGTCTACTTCATGAATGTATCATCTTTTGTTTGGTGACAAACAAGGACCATGCAAACAGATAGGTGTGTTTTTGCCTTTTTTTGTTTTGTTTTAGGCACCTAGTCGTATTGAGTCAACACTCTCCCTTAGCATCCATTGAAAGTCTTCTTCTTACCTCTGTTGTTACTTTGTATGACTTTTCCCAGCTAATAATGTTTTTGTCCCCCCCCATGGGGGTGGTACAAATAAAAATGTTCATTAAGTGGCAAATATACTTTTATCTTTGTTGGGGGAACAAAACTATGCAGATTAATGAATACCGGAACGTGATGAGCACCATTTATTCTACAACTTGTCTTGACTTTTTCTAAACCTGAATTACTGGTTAATTTATTTGTTGCAGTTTGTTTACTGGATTGGCTTGATTGTCTTCGTTCATGTACACATGTAACAGATTCATTTCTATGATGAATAACTTGGTAACTTATTAAAAACTTCTTTTGTGTAGAGGATATTAAAATTCAGAAACTATTGCAAACCATTAGTCATTGTAACAAGCTCTAAATATGATTGCAAAATCCATTTTGCAAGTGTTATCTATTGATTTGTACTAGAAATCAGTGATAACTATACTATGAGGAGTCAACCAGCGATTATAATACCTATGGCTTTTCTAATACTATTTCGAACTATAAACGCACAGTAAGAAGAGCAGATTGTGGCTATCTAGAGCATGTGAAGGATTTATTTATTTGGGTTGGCCTGGCACTATTTTTTGTTTCTGGAAGTTCAAGTTGTAGACGGATGTACTGAGCATAAAAACCTGAAGACATGGTGTGAGAATTTGTAACATTGTTCCTGTGATATTGGCACTCTGGATCAATAATGAAAGCGTTAGATTTGGGTTACACAGTTTGAGGGGAGTTCAGGCCCTAGTGTAAGATGGAAAGCTTCTAAGTTGATGGTATTGAAAATATAATATAACGAATTAATTGTATTATCATTCATAGGTTTTACAGCAAATGTTTGACAACCATTCAAGTTGTCAACATTTTTTTTTTTTCGGTTGATGCCTGACCTATTAAAACTTTTAGAATACCTAGCAGAAAAAAACAAACATTAAGTTTGTATAAATAATGGATCTCGACCCTGGGAGCTGTATAGAATATTCATGAACTGTGTTTATATTCATGCAGTTCCTCTAACACTTTAAATTAACAGGTTGTGACTAGAAGATACAAATGTACTAATTTTTCTGTTTTATTAATCTCTTGTGGGAAACTAAAGGAAGGTAGAGCATTGATGTTTATTTTCTCAGGAAAGGTTATTTAATTGTTTGGTGACTATTTAAATGTGCATGTCTCTGTGTGTCTTCAGTTTACCCAAATTCATTCCATGAGTATGGATTGACCACCCTCATTGCTGGGGGCCAGAGTTATTCCGGAGGTTCCTTTTCAGGGAGAGTTGGACATTGTCTTTGAATGTATACCAACCAAATGAGATAAATCTTTGTTCATAAAGAGGGCTGTAAAGTAGAGTGAGCTTTAGGTCCCAGAACCAAAGGACACATATGTACGCTTACCTTAAAAATGTTATGTCACATACAATTTTTCTTTTCCCCAACTTGTTTTGCTTATCTCTTTAATGCCTGAGTGTCCTCCTTGTATAGTGTCTGCAAATGGTCAGCAAACAACAAAAACACCCTTTGAACAAACCTTGTATTCAAAGTACATTGAAGAGAGAAATATTTGCGCTATTGCAACTTGGTATCGGGCCATGGATCTGTGCTATTTTGCATTTCCTTCAAGGAGCATTCTTTATTTCTAGTAGTAACTACAGAAGTTCTCCAGAGTAGTGATGAGTTAAGGATGCCATTTCTAAATTGATTTACAGAAACGGTGTGAGTCAGCTCTAGAGGATTTTCAACTGCAGTCATGAGGATATTAGCAAGCTTGGTCGGCTTGCGTCAGCAAAATAAAATTGCTTCATAAGTAGCATTAATTGCTTTTAAATGAGAACCTAACAGATTGGCCAGGGCCTGGAAAAAATGATGGCTTGTAATGTGGCTAAAATATTCAAATTAGACCTAAAATAGTTTCTGAGTTAATGACTAGACAGTCATCTCCGTATATAAAGTTCGTTTTCATTAAGAGGATAATTTACATCGTTTTGCACTGGGAATTATTCCGACTTGAAGGGAAAGTGACAAGTAGCAGTTATGGGACAAACACAGAGCTGGGAGTAGTCCGCTTTTCTTCTTATTGACGACATTGATTCACAACACTTGGAGTGTGGCGATGTGTCACTTCGATGCGGAGAGACCACTTCCCCTCTTGCAGTACTGCCGAAGTGTGTGTCCTCATTCCAGTTTCAGGGGGTCAAAAGTTAAAGGTGAAGGGTGAGCTGAAAAGCATCATCTGCCTAGCTGCTTAACTTTAAACTGATCAATTTAATGAGAATCTGTTTTACAGATGTTGTTTTAATGTATTTGGCAGGATTTAGGCAGCTTTAACATTAGACGTATGCTAGTAAAAATTATTTCTTTATTTGACCAGAACAACACCTTTCCTTTTATGTTTAAGGTAGAAGGCTTGTGGGTTATGGTATTTTGGCAAAGAACCCAGAGGTGGAATATGTTGATGATCTTTCCATATGGTCTCAAAAAAGGAAAAAAAAAAAGAATACCTTTATGTCTTCTTGCTAATGATGACTACAGAAACAAGCAAAGCTGTATTCCCTTTTCTGGCAGCATTTTTTTTTTCCTTAGAATTTCTTCAGAAAGGACTTTTGTGAAGAAAATCTTACTCATTTCTTCAAGCCAAATTCTCTGAAGGGCGCAGCACATTTTGATTTTTCCCCAGAAATTTTCATGATGAAGCAAAATTGTTCTAGGAAATCCAAACAATAAAATGAAACTGCAGCGTGCCCTTCATCTTCTCTTTTAACTATGAAAGTGTATTTCAAGTGAGGTTAACACCAAATGCATAGAGAACTCCAGTATTGCAAGATGAGGTGTGTGTGTGTGAGTGTGTGTGTGTGTGTGTGTGTGTATCCATGTCCATACCCATATCCTATCCATAGCCTTCTCCATATCCTTTTCTTTACCCATAGCCATGACCATCTCCATATCTATATCTAATGCAAACACAGTGTTTCTCAGCTAACCCCTTTATTGGATTTGATTATATTCTGCTAATTTCACACCTTTGCATCCCTACACATTTGTGTCATATTCACATCACGAGACCTCGATAAATATTTGTAGGATGAATCATGGACTAAGGGACAAACTGGGAAATGTTTTACAGGCACCCCTTTACTTCCAACCTTCATTGCAAAAACATGCATTGCAATTTGGTCTGCCCTTTAAATGATCCCAAACTTTTTCTAAAGAGTGCAGTAAAAAAGATATCATCAAAACTACTTAACACTAAACATTCAACCTGAGAAAGGACAAATAAGACTCTGGCGACAGTTCAGATCTACCGTTTAGCTTATTCTTGGCTCAGAACGGCGAAGACTTTCCAAGCCAGCTGATTGGTCTACCCCCGTCCTATGTAGGACATGCAAAGAGTCTGTCCTCACCTCCACTCCCACTTCTCCTGGAGTATCACATGGGTTTTTAAGTGAGGTGTTCACAGCTTTGCTGGTTCAAAGTCAAAAGCTTAATTGTCCTAGCAGTTTTTCTTCCCACATCCGCAAGTGGTGAAGCAGAATAGTCTGTGTGAATTCTATGATGCTCTTTTCATATTTGGATTTCAAATTGGCTGAGTGCAGCGAAGGAATCTCTCATCTCCATGGTGAGCAAAGGAACACATGTGGGATTTAGTCCTAGGTAACTTTTAGTGTAACATTCCCCCAAGGAACATTTTTTGGAGTTTTCTCATTACCCATGTTATGGATGAAAGAATCCGGGTTAAGAACCAAAATCAAAGTGTGGGGGAGGGTCACAGAAGAGACTGCATGCAGGGAGCCAGGTTGGGAAAAGTATGTGGCAAGGAAATAAAAAATGGAATAATTATCTTCGCCTACATTTTGTTTTTTGGCTGTTTTTTTTTTTTTTTTTTTCCGGTAGGAAATAATAACCCGATCAGTTTGGAATTAACAAAAAATCACAAGGATTTTCATTTCAATAGGCCCGAGTCCAACTTTGCAATTTAAAATCAAACATACCAGATATGTACCATTTCAATTATGGAACTGTTCATTGTCCCGGGGTGATGGTAAAAGAGGTTAGGAGATTGTGTGGCGCACATTTGCATAAAAGTCATTGTGCAAAAGGAAATTGGAATATGTGTGTGTATCTAAGAAACCCAAACAGGTTTTTCTCAATCTTATTCTAGTCATTTGTTTAGATGAAGAAAGCTGTTTTCAGAGATAAACAAAAGTTATTCTTTTCTGTTGCTCAACATTAACCTGAATATGGAAAATTGTGCACTTTTTGTATTGGTTTCAGATTTATGTTCCTTTCAAGGTTGAACTGCAGTGCGAAATTCAATTCCAGTTGCAGGATTTATTTAAAAAAGTAATCACAATTCAAATGATTCTATTGTATTCTCATATAAAAAGACAAGGCAGAGGTTGAAAAACCAGTTTCTGTAGTAGAAAAATACATGCTTGCATAATGCTTATAATGAATAAATACACAGATCAAATAGAGAGGAGCTGGTTAGCTAATAGCAACTGATAAATCACGGGTGTTTTCGAGATCGTGATGTCATTGCCAGCCCTACCTGCTGCATCTACTTCTGGTTTTCAGCTTGACATTTGCTGACACACAGCCATGTGTTCTAACAGGGTAACTCCAGCAGAAATGTGGAACTTTCTCCTGTGCTCACATGGCCAAGAATACATTGCATTATGAAATGAGAAGCCTCTTTGTATTCTGTTAGAAAAAATATGACAAAAATCTCTGTCCATCTAACTGTATGATACATAAGTGGATAGATAGATGGTAGATGATAGATAGATACATAGATGATAGATGATACATTCCTAGAAGGATTACTTTAGACTAGGCATTAGCAACTTATTACATCCATGTCAGGATAGATAAAATGATACTTAATGGGTGAAACTGTTAACAAACCCAGATGAAATTTAAAGAGAGCAAAGTGTGTCACTGGAACCCGCCTATTTTGTTTTCGACCTGTCTCTCCTTAACTGGTACTGCTGTCGCCCTACACACCAGGCACAGACTATTATGTCCTTCTCTGTTTTTCTGAAATCCTTACTATTTTATCCCACCTAGAGCTTCGCTGCATGGATACCCCATGTTGCAAGATTGGATATCTGATTCCCTAAAGAAAACTAGTATTCTTTTAATGAAGGGGAAAGAAGCCTTTTCATAAAAGCCACGAAGAACATCCAAAGGTGTAAATGACTTTCAAGCCTTTCCCAGGATGTATTTTGTCTTAAGTGAGCTGCTTCATCTGGATGAATTTCTATGTGTGAGGGGGTACAGTGATTATGTCAGCTCGGGGTTACGTAGAGCATTGCCTGACCCTACGAGCTTTCTTCATTTATCTCCTTCCGAACACACACAGGCAGGCAGACAGAAACACACACACACACACACACACACACACACACACACACTACCATCCCCCACCCCCACCCCACCTCAGAAACGCATTAAAAAATTTGGCACTACCATTCCCTTCCCTTGAGTCCCAGGTCTTTAATAATAAATCATACTTTATGATTTATGTTACGGACTTTATATAACTCGTACTCATTGTATCGCACGTGAAGTGTAGGTATGGTTTCACCCAACGTAGTAAATCGCTTATGGGTCGCCCCCCACCTCCCCCAAGGTCATTTGGGTAATGCAGGCAAAGGTGCTATCTCATAATTAACGCGCTCTCCCTGCGTGTTTCTTTGGCTTCAATTTAATTGTCCCTGCCAGTGGAGCTTGTTTAAAATTGCTGAACTGTTGCAGTGGGCCCTGGGATGCCATGTGGCAAGGCAGCCAGAGTCATATGTTAAGCAGGCCTCACACTGCTGAAAGGGTCTTGGCCTGGGGTGGAGTGGGGAGGAGCTGGCATGTGCATAATGACCGTGGTTCTGCTTCCAGAACATCTGGCCTGCCTGAGTTCTACTGGAAATGCTTCACCAAGTTTACTTGGAGTGTGAGCCTGTGCTCAGGCTGAGTTCAATTAGACGTGGAGATTTGTTCATTATTCAGATAATTCAAGCCTTAAAAGGCAATTTTTTCCCAAATTATCAGTGTAGTGCACGAAGGCTTATGCTGATATGATTTATTCAAAAGAAGGACAACAATGGAGGCACAGCCCCCTCGAACACGTGAGGAAACGTCGTCACAGATTCAGTAACCCAGGAGGAGGCCAGCATTCTATTTGCAGAGTACCCCGGGGATAGCTCAAGTTTTACTGCTACTAAATACAGAAACATTCGTTGAGCACTTACTATGTGCCAGGTTTTACAGTGTCAGTGTGTATGGAGGTTGTATCCCATTAATGTGATAGGATGTAAGCCATCTTCTCGAAGGTGATGCTTCTTCCCTCACACTGTTCTTCCAATATGGCAGGGATATTAATAAAATAACTAAGGGTTGAAGCCATATACTAGCTATCCAAATCTTCCATGCTTTTTTTTCAATAATGGTTGGTCTGTCAAAGAACTGAGTATGACTGTTCTCTTGGGTCATCATCGGTAAATGCAGGAACATTGTCTCGTGTCTATCTCGGCTTATTGTTACCCCTTTCTTGCGTGGCAAGACTTTATCGGTCAGTGTCAGGCAAGTGTCATGGTGGGAATATGAGGGCAGGACAGAGCTTTTCTATTAGTCGGAATGTGTATGCCGTTCTTCATCCATGAGGAGGACGCTACTGCTGCATTGCTTAGAAAATGAAGAAGAAAACCACTTAATTAAGAATGCAAAAGTGTCAGATTACAACTTCAGTCAACCCCTTTATAGAAGAACCAGGATGCTACTTTAGTTTGACGCTTGGAGAATCTTTGTAACTTCAGTTTCCAAAACTGGCAGTGAGACTTCTGCTTAAAGAACAGTTATTGTAATGGCCAGTTCTGTTATTATCATACACAATAACAATTATGTGTGGCAACATTTTATTTTACTTGGTTTTATTCATATTTGAGTTTTCTTATGTTAAGGAGAAGTAGTTTGTAGCCTTGACTGCAATACTTAGCATAAATTAAATATGTAAATGTAAATATAAAAGTGCATTGAGACCATACTCTCAATACTTTATTGATTCAGATTTTCCTAAAGCCTTTCTTTGGTTGGAAATACTAGATTGCGTAGAATATACATTTCTCTCTCCTTGTTGCTTAAGGAATAAATGTTAGGGTTACAGTTTCCCATTAAGCAATTTTAAGGAGTGGTGTAGAGCAAGGAAGGTTAAGGTTGAAAAAATTCTTTGTCCCTGGATATCTGCTGATAAAATCAGTGGCATACCGGGCTGAGGATGGAAAGAAATGAGCTATTGATAGGTTCGACTGTATCGCTAAACTCCAGTTTGGGAGACAAGCTTTTAAAGGTTCAAAGTAGTGATTCTTAGGCTGTGATGATGTGTCCTTGGGTCAAGAAGAGCTTCATTCATAGCTAGAGTTGGCAATTCACTGTCTATGTGTAACTTATGAGATCTTGGCAACAGTCTTAACCCAAAATATCCCTTCTTTTGAGGCCAGATGGTCTGTCAGCTTGAAGCCACGTTGATAATTGACTTATCCACTTATCCCCTTTTAAAATGGCACTACTTTTTGAAGAGAGGACATATAGTGGCAATAATCATAGTAAGTTAAACTTTTCGTGTGCGTTCTCTCCTTGACGCTTCCTAAGACCTGTTTGGTATGATTCCCATTTTAACCCATGAGGAGACTTGAGATTCAGGGCAAAACAGGTAGTGAGAACCTGCGCTGTGCTTTCTTCTCCACTCATGCCATAGTCCACGTTCTGAGGTTTTGCTAAGGAGAAAACTTTCTGTTGTACTTGAGGAAAGAAAGACCAGGGAATGGGAAAGGAAGAGCAAGGCTCGGAGCCTCCGAGGCAAACATTACCGTTTTGTCCAGGATTTCATCTCTTTGGAGCCCACTTGTATTCTTTAAGCGAGCAGATTCCCTTAAATATATCGCAGACGCAAGGAAACCTAAGTGCTGGCCGGTGGGGTTTGCATCCATGACCGCAGTCACCTGCGATGATAAACTCAGACCCTATGGGTCACCGCCAAACTAGAAGGAGTGACAGTGGGTTAAAATTGTCACCTCAATATTTCCTGTCACAACAGAGGCCTTTCACTTTAAAGAAACTTCCTTCCACTGGCATTTTTGGGTGTTTGGTTTATTAAATAGAAAGGACTAATAGAATATTTATCACTTCTAGTGCCTGAGCTCTCTCTGGGTGCTTGCAAGTTAAGCACCTTTGGAAGCTGCCTTAATTCATTCAGGTCACCAGGGTACTTCAGCAGTAATGTACTAAATAGTACCCCGCTGACCTGAAAGAGGGAACGTGCTTCGCTCCGCATTTAACTTACTACACAAGAACAGCTGACACCCAGTCCGCTCTCTGCCCAGCACCCCAGTCTCCTCTTCCCTTTTCCCAGCATCCTTTGAACTCCTGGAGGAAGTCCTACTCACTTGCTGTTTAGTATAGAATTTTAAAAGGCCATCTTGTTTCAAATTATTCTTTTTTTACCTTCATCTTTCACTTCTCCCTTCCATCCGTGTTAGTAGCAGGTTCCAGGAATTTCCTTTCCACCACGTGTTTCTAACGCACTCCCTCTCTCTCCTCTTCGAAATTGTGTGAATGATGGCAATGGAAAGCCTCAAATCTTGTTACAACTGTTTACATTGACTGAACTTCGAGATGCTTGGGGGAAATCTTGCCTTCCCGAACCTGGCTACCCAATCCTGCCAAAAGTTGTCCGTTGAGATCATTGCTGCACATTCTCGAATGGAAATGTTCTTTCACTGGAAAGTGAGAATAGTCTGAATTGTGGAATGACAGAATTGTTAGCAGTAGAGAAGCTTCCAGTGCCTATAGCTGGAGTGGGGACAGTGTTCAAGGACATTGTGATGGTTACACTGGGCCACGTCTTTCAAAGACTTCAAAGCTTTCTATTCATTTGGCAGGCCTGAGAGTAACACTAGCATAAGTCTTCAGTGCCTAAAATCATTCATTGTTCAATAGTGGAAAATCAGGTAGCCAGTCTGATTGCCATCACCTCTGAAAGAGAGTCAGTTTCCAAGGCGTCTCCTTGAAACTCAACATACATTCAGGACTCACCACGGAGTGACAGAGTAGGTGACGTCAGACCTGAGGGCCTGGGGTGGGGGGGAGGAGGGGGGTGTGAGGGGGGCTGGGGGGTGGGGGGGGGCAAATGATTTCCAACTTTTATACCAAATATATAGTATTGTTTTTTGAAATAAGTTTAATAGGTCGAAATGGGAATTTTGCAGACACTAGAATGTATCTTTCAGAACTTATTTTATTGGCTGAGTTGATACTGCACCATACTTTAGAAGGAAGAAAACTCTCTCCTATTTACCATGTGAGACTATCACTGCTTTTTTACAGAGGCCTTGTGATGTCGTTTGAGAAATAATTTGGCTAAAAGCAAGTTCTGGTTTATTGTTTTTTTGGTTTATTAAAGTTTTTATTGGCAGATTAAGTAATTAAAAAATCACATTTGGATGGAACAATTGTACCAAGTTTTTCCAGGATGAGTGTTACCGGAGAAGATCCTCCCTAGTCTCATAACCAAATTCCTTAAAAATAGATCCAAGGGGAATTCATAAATTACTTTTTTTTTCCCCAGAGAAATACTGTCTTTGGCTCTCTTAATTGCTTAAATGTTAGAAAAACTAAGATGGGCTTTATGAAGAATTATTTAGTTTTTAGAGCATCCATTCTTAACACAAACATAGAAGTAACATCTTTAAGTCATAAATGCAAAACTGTCTTCCTAATTGCTTAATTTTGTCAACATTTATTTAGATATATGTTTCGGCAGAGACTCCCAGGTATAATATTTACTTGAAAGTTCCTGTGGCGTGTGCTAGGTCATTTTATTTTTTCTTGGAGAACTGCAGCTTCCCCTTTAATTATAATGTCTTGATAACTTATTGGAAAACCATTGGTACAGAAGTACGTTGAGACTGATGTTCCTTTTTTTTTCTATGTCAATAGGTGTAGAAGAATGTGGGTATAGTCAGGTCTCATGTGTTAAGAGATTAAAAAGGCAAAATGCCAGTATTCCAATGATGTTTTCAGTGCACATCTGCAGAGATCTACTTAGAGTTATTTTGCTCAAACCGTGGAGCAAATTGCATGCGTGTGTATGCACGTGTGTGTGTGTGTGTGAGAGAGAGAGAGAGAGAGAGAGAGAGAGAGAGAGAGAGAGAGAGGAGTAAGAATACAGTATATGAAGACTTACTCTAAAAAATTGACAAAGATTATGAGTTAATCATTAATGCCCACTTATTTTGTCTTAAAATAGATCATAGAAATCTCTTCCTGCACATTGTAGGTGTTCTCAGTCTCAGAGATAATAAACCTTTGATGAAGTTGTGCAAGACTCGTCAACAAGCACCGAAATCAGTCCTGTATGTACACATGACTAATCAAAGGCTCAGGGAACAGGATATGATTTGGTAAAAATGATAGGTTCTCCAAAAAGTGCACGGCCTCACTTACTGTGGGAGGGCATTAAGCCATTTTTCCCCTTACAAAAGGCAGGTTCTGGTCCCACCACTGGAGCAGGTATTTTTTTACAAATGCTTGAGCACTAAGTCTTTTAAAAAGTACCCTTAAAAGCAAAGATTTTCTCAGGTTATTGTCTATCTAATTAGTCTCCTCTTTGTCTTAAAGTCACAGCAGACACCACCAGACACTTAGAAGTATCTTTGAAATTCGGGGAAGTAGGTAACTGTAACAAATGTCATCTTTAAGTGATTATCAGATAGCCATCGTGGGGAAATACTGGAATAAGGCAGCCATCTCAATAATTAAGCATGGAACTACATAGGAAAATGTGACTCAAATTTCTTTTTTTATTGCTGTGTATTTATTTATTTTTATTAAATTTATTGGTGTGACAATGGTTAGTAAAATTATATAGGTTTCAACCGTAGATTTCTATAATACGTCATCTATATATCACATTGTGTGTTCACCACACAGAGTCAGTTCTCCTTGCATCACCATATATTGGATCCCCTTTACCCTCATCTACCACCTCCCTTCCCCCTTATCCCTTGGTAACCACTAAACTGTTGTCTCTGTCTATGAGTTTTTGTTTCTTTGTTTGTTTGTCTTGTTCCTTTGTTGTTTTTAGTTTTATAGCCCACATATGAGTGAAATCATACGCTTCTTGACTTTTTCTGTCTGACCTGTTTCGCTCAGCATAATAATCTCCAGATCCGTCCACGTTGTTGCAAATGGCACTATTTCATTTTTTGTTGTGACCGAGTAGTATTTCATTGTGTATATACATATCTTCTTTATCATCTATTGAAGGACACATTGGTTGTTTCCATGTCTTGTCCATTTATGATTAAAATTTCAAGAAATCAGTTCTAAATTAGAAGAGGAAGGAACTGAAGTTGTATGTTACAAATCTACTGTGTGGACAGTACAATGAATGTTGAGGCCATTGTCTTTTGCTTTGCTGTGTGTTTTTTTTTAACTTGAAATAGCTTTATTGAGACATAACTCATATACCATGCAATTCACCCATTTTTTAGGATACTCAGTGTTATGCCACTATTACCACAATTGACTTTAGAACATTCTCAACTCACCAAAGAGAAATCCTGTACCATTTAGACCCTCTCCCCTTTGCTAATTCCAACCCAGCCAACCACTAATTGTTTCTGTCTCTACAGATTTGCCTAATCTGCACATTTCCTATAAATGGAATCAAGCCATGTGTGGTCCTTTGTGACTGGCTTCTTTCACTTAGTATAATGTTCTCAAGATTCATCCATTTTGTTGCATGTGTCAGTACTTTATACCTTTTTATTATGGAATTTCCATTGTATGGATAAACTACATTTTACTTATCCTGTCATCAGTTGGTGAACTTTTGAGTTGTTTGTTGCCACTTTTTGGCTGTTATGAAAAATGATGCTATGAACATTTATGTACAAGTTTTTTTAAGTGGAAATATGTTTTTATTTTTGGGGGGTATATACCTAGGAGTGGAATTCCTGGGTTGGCAAGCAATAATATAAACTAGATTCTTATTATTGGCAGTCAATTCTTATTTTTGTATATGCTGACCTCCTTCTCTCTTTTCCTTTAAAGAATATTATGAATTTTTATCATGCTCCTTATTCATCTTCTGCTTCACTGTGGCCAGTAAGTTCAGTGAGAAAATTAAAAGTACTAACATTTATTGAGCACTTACTGTGTGGCAGATAATCTTCTAAGTTCTTTAAACATATTCACGTTTAATTCTAAGAGCCACCCTAGTAGGTAGGTACTATTATTATAACTATTTTGAAGATGAGGAAACTAAGGCAATGAAAGCTTGTTTAGTTCATCCAAGGTCACAAAGCTGGCAACGGTGACAACTGAGTCAGGATATGAACTCAGATTTACTGGAACTCAGATTGACTGGTTCCAGCACCCCCAGTCTTCTACTAGACACTGGCCCAGTGAAGACATTACATTGAGAAGAGATACCTGGAAAGAAAGGCCTTGTTTGTGGATGAAAGGGAGGGAAATCAAAGAGTGTCCCTATAATAGTTGATCTTTGAGAAGGACATCTATCCCATTACAGAGGAAGAAGTGAAGGAACGATGAGATAAATAGAGATTTAAAAGACTTTGGGTGGAGATAGTGAGGGATGGACAATTAGAGAAACCACTGATAACAGTCTGTAATTTTTAGCTTTTTTTTTTAAATTGGAGTGACAATTGTTAGCAAAGTTGCATAGATTTCAGGTGTACAATGTTGTCATACATCATCTGCATTACATTGTGTGTTCATCAACCAGAGTCAGTTGTCTTTCCATCACTGTCTATTTGATCCCTTTTACACTCATCTACCACCCCCCCCCACTTTTGTTTGGTTCATACTATGTTCTTTGAAAAATGTCTATAAACTGAATTCTCCATAGTTGTAGGAATGAAAAATTGGTCTATTTTAAAACTTAAATTTATAGACACGTGTTTTGATAGGTTGAAGGTCTAGTAAAACACTCACACCTCTTCCGTTAAAAGTGCCCTGTGTGGCCCTGCATAGTAAGGAAGGCAGACACTAAGGGGACATGATGGGTTCCTGTCCTCAAGAAGCTCACCAGTTTGTAGAAGAAAATATATGATATGTTTTTTTATCTGTGCTTTATTTGCTCTTGTGAATTATCACTGTTTATAGCCTTTCTGAATTCCAGAAGTTTGCAGGGACACTTTTAGTACTTTATATGACACTTTTTAGCAATATTTACTCCTTTGTGTCATCCAGAAAGTTAATATTTAGATCCCCTGTGGTATTTGGAGAAAAATTAGATTCCTGCTTTGCTGAGCTTTGATGAAGAGTGTGGTTATTTGTTTCCGCACTGTAAAGATGTCCCATTGTTGAAAAATAATGTACAGTCCCATATAATTTAGGTCTTCTCTCCCTCTTTCCTCCCCCGCCCACCCATGTGATATCTGCAAGCATGATTTTTTCATGGTTTCATAATGACAGCAATATGGATAAGCTCACATAGTACTCGGCACTTTATTTTCGCTAGCCAGAAGGATATTTTATGTTTTGTAGGTATAAAAATATAAATATACTTGGTTCTAATATCTGATTGAATGAATCCCCGGTCACATTGTCTTAAATGTTTTACCTAAAGCTATTTCAGGCATCATCCGATTTTATTCAACAATTCCAAATGCTCCTTTAAGTTGTTACAAAAGCTTCCCATTTCCAGAGATGTAGCCATCATCCGAAGGCCTACTGGCATGGGCAGGGTGAGGTTGGGGGTTTAGCTGCCAGGCTTCCTACTGTTAGAACATAACAGTGCCTAATTTCTTCCTCCTGTTTTGTTATGAAAAAACTTTTTAAGGGGGGAATTATGCAAGAAAACATGATAGGCTCCCATATTATCTCATGCGAAAAGATTCTCTGGAGCTGCTTCCTAAGATGGACCGCCTAGTTCAGCACTGATGTTTCTGAACACTGGTGAGCCTCATAAGCATTGTGTCACATTTCGACACCCTCCCATTATTCTTATGTCGGGGTGGAGTGGGGTGGGAGGATGTGGGGTGATGTCTCCGAGAAAAGCAGTGAAAGAGAGACACATCTGTCTCCCTGTGTCTCGCTGTAACTCAAGGAAGGTTTAAAAGAAGAGTTAGGCATTTTCTGGGTGCAACAGACTTTCTCATTCATGATGTGGTTTTTGGCAAACATTTCTGTGCCTTCGTTAGCATACCCTGTTTCCCCAAAAATAAGACCTAGCTGGACAATCAGCTCTCATACATCTTTTGAAGCAAAAATTAATATAAGACCCAGTATTATATTGTATTGTATTGTATTGTATTGTATTACATTATATTATATTATTGTAAGACCCAGTCTTATATTATTTAAGACCCCATATTATATTATATTATATTATATTATATTATATTATATTATATTATATTATATTATACCTGGTCTTATAGTAAAATAAGACCAGGTCTTATATTAATTTCTGCTCCAAAAGACACATTAGAGCTGATTGTCTGGCTAGGTCTTATTTTTGGGGAAACACAGTATTAGTAAATGGAAAAGAAAAACCGTTCCACTGTAGATCTTAATTAAGGTAACAAAATAGCTTTTGAAAAGCATTCTGGAACCTTTTTTTATATTTGGAAAATACTACTCGTATCTTGTCAAGGTATCTACTCTGTTGGCTTTGCTTTTCATACATAGAAATAACTTCTGCTTTTCTTATTATTGGTACAACACTTTCCTTTTCAATTTCTATAAGTGCATTTGGTTACACTATTGTATCCAGGATTTGTCATTCCTGAAAAGCGATTCTTAACTTTCTCTCTCCAATTGGCCTGCAGTTGAAATTTGCTTTGACGAGGAATGTAGCTATACTCATCAACTTGAAAATGGGCAAATACAGCTCATAGAAAATATTTGTGTATCCTTTTATGCATTTTAACTTCGATAGCCATTCTTTCTTAGAAGTTGGCCCACAGAAAAAGAACTGTGTATTACACTTTTAAATTCCAGTTTTCAAGTCTGCCAAGTGTGAATTTGCAAATGAGTGGTAGTAAGTCAAGCTCACAGCTGAAAAATGATTGTTTGAAGCTTCTGTGTCTGGCCTGAATTTCTCTTTTGCCTTTAGGCTGATACCACGGTTTTTTAATCTATAAAATGGGTTCTGAGTTACCGTTATGATTAAAAAACGAGCATTAACTTTATGGTCTTTGAGATCTGGTCTAAATGTAATCACTTCTCTGGTTCTTGGAGCTGAATTTGTTCTGAGCTTTAACAAGCATCTCACCTTAAATTGCCGATGTAGTTGCACACATATCAGATTACTGATTTTCTATTTGTTTTGTGTAATCCACAAATATATGTTTATGCATTTTTCTTACAAACAGGAAGCAGGGTGATAATCATACATAGAGAAATAACTGAACTGCGTCTCTTAATCCACTGTGTTTTTACTTACTTCTTTGACTAGGAATTTCATTTATTCATTTACTGAGAGCCCACTGTCAGGCTCCGTGCTAGAGAATCAGGATTGTGACATCAAACAAGACAGACACTGGCCTTGCCCTGGCAGAGCTTACAGTCTGGTGGAGGAGATAAGCATTTTACATGTAAATGCAGGAGGTGACAAAAAAATGTATACAAGTGACTTGGGTTCATCTTTTGTTATAGGTATATATGGAATACATGTATTACAATTTTAATACAGTTTTTTTTTTCTTTCTTAAAATGGGTATACATTTTTTGGCCACCCTCTGTGCATATTAGGCAAAGACCTAGTAGTTATTTGCTATTGTAAACAAATCATCTAAGTAGTGTTTTGTTTTTTTAAGTCTGGAACACATATTTGTGTCACTAGTGTGGAGGTATTTGTGTAAATCAAACTCTTCCTCGAATCTTGGAAGAAAGGGTAGAATTTGAATGAGACCCTGTTTTGAGACATTTAGCATAGTGGCTGGGGGCTGACCTGAATTGACTTCATTAGATATCAGCTGTCATGCAGACAAAGACATCGACCACTGAGATTTTATCAGAGTGCAAAACACTTTTCAACTTTTGGGAATCTTGAAATGTTTATGTGAAAAAGTCATTCTAGAAATGGCTGCATATCTAATGGACAGATTTTCACAGAAGATAATACGGGAGGTGGGATGAGATGAACCTGACTATTAGACTCCCTTTTAGAACTTTTGAAACATACTGATTCCAAGGCCACAAGCCTCTGGGGGTGCATCCAATGATCCCTTCCCATAAACAGATGACCCAGATAATCAGCCAGATTTGGGGATCGCCATACTAGAAGATTGTGAAGGTCCCTGTACTTCTAAAGACTCCATGAGAAGACAGTGAATGTGGGGGTTGTACTAAGCTCAGGTCCCTTAGCATCTGTTCGTCCCACGATCAAAGACAGGAGCTGTGTTTTCTGTGTGTCCCCTCCTTTCACAGACTGGGGCTTTGCTTGGATTGGCCAAGGCCGCATACCTTGTCCAAGGAAGTTACAGAAGGCGCTGTGCTCTGTGTTACTCACTGTTTAGACTCTAAGGATAAGAATCTGACATGTTTGAATATATGAAAATAAAAATAAATCCCTTTCAGTAGGAAACACAGTGAACCTTGATAAAGAAAACCTTTCTGGACAAAACAGCTGTTCTTTTTATTAGAGGTCTGGCCCTTTAATGAACTGTCGGCCAAGAAACCACTTTCTGAATCCAGAAATCGGTTAAAAAAAAAGAAACACACACAAAAACTACAACAACAACAACAAAAACTAAGGCCCCTGCATTGAATTTTGTAGGAATATTTTTTTGCTAAATTTTTGGAATCATGCTTTTTCGTGTTGTAGAGATCCACTCTCTTTGTACACAGATATCCCCAGGCAGCAGATAACATGGTCTATTTTCTGAGCAGTAATCTTATAGGTCTCAGGAGAGCTGCCTTCCACTGGCCTGGGGGGCTCTGTGCTCATTTGTGGCTCAGTGTAATAATTCTGCAGTTTTTCATTTTCTGGCTATCCTAGGAAGGCAGATTCCGAGGTCTGTTTTTGGAGTTTTACTTCATAACAGCATATTCTCTCTCTTTATCTCCATAGATGTGGACATAAGTGTGTGTGTGTGTGTGTGTGTGTGTGTGTGTGTGTGTGTGTAGATAGAGATGTTTGTCTAGCACTTGGTAATGTTTGTGAAAGAGAACTCTGTATAGTATGGTCTATAATTTGACAGTTTTCATTGAATGATCTCTCGTACTCTTCTTTTCTCAATATAGCATCTAATACGGATGCACTGGCAGCCACAATGGAAACCAGTGCTAAAAAGAAGCAAATAAATATGGCACCCAGTTTCATGAGCAACAGAGTCTGCACTCTCATACCACGTGATTCTGGAAAACTTATTGTATTTAACCACTTGTAAGTTAAAAACAGGATCGTTGTTTCATACAGAAGTCCCCTATTTTTTTCAGATCAGCTTGAAATAATCAATTCTGTTCTGACCCCAAAAGCTATGTTTTTAAAGGTGGATCCACTGTAAAATGCCAACGTCAAACTATCTGAGTCCCACTGGCAATGTAGCTGGTGTTCCACGAAAAACCCAAACAAAGCAGTCCCCCTCCCCACAGATTGAAAGAGACAGACTAATAAAATAATTGGGTGGTTGGGTTGAAAAAAAAAAATCAAACCAGTTATTTCAAGACTTTGCTAATAACTTGATTAGCGTGATCACATACTTGAGCCCAGCTGATAACATAGAGTTCAGTGCAGGATGGAAGATTCCTGCCCTGCCTGGGGTGTGCCCTCGTTATTTGGGGTAAGGATAATGTTCAGTGGGCACACACACGTGTCCTGCAAACCTTTTGAGGTTCGTGCTTCAGTAAAAGACATAGTACAGTAGTGTATGTTTGCGTGACCAAAAGCGTTTCACTCTCCTAGGACAGACACAGCCTCCTTCTGTGCCAGTAGTCATTTCATAGTCATAATCTGTTAATACCAGTTAGCAGTGTCACAAATTAAAGCATTAGTGGGTTGGTGTTGCTTGAGGAAGCAACTGATACAAAGTACCAGGAGGGGAACGGGGTGGGCGAAGGGGGGGAACGTTTATTGTGACATGATTCTGTGTACCATGTAAAGTGTCCCTACCGGTGGCCTGCCGCCTTAGAGGGTATCTTAATAGACAGTCGGAGTGAACGGTTCATTATGCAAAATGTATATCATTAAGCTACATAAAGCCAGATACATCTTCAAAGAAAAATTGTTTGGTGATTAGCAGACAACAGAAATCAAAAGAGAGTATCATTTTCTTGTTTTTCCCCCAAAGAAAAAGGAAGATTTTTATTGCTCTTTTAAAATGTATGTTTGTGGCACAGACAGAAAGTCTTGCCAGGAATTGAAGAAGTGCATTTCCTACAGTTGCATTGGTTGGGGGTCTGTACTTAAATGAAAAGTTAATGATGGTTTTCAAAATATACTGGAGGTGCCAAAGAAAACGGATACACATTGTAAGAGATGTTATCTACGTTTAAGCAGTAGTGCGCCATCATCAGAAGTGTCTGGATGCTGATGGTACCCCTTTAAGCACCTCTTGTAATTGCAGAAGTCAAACGTGACTTGTATTCATCTTTTGTTATGGGTATATATTAGGTATTACAATTAATACAGCTTTTTCCTTTCTTAAAATGTGTATACATTTTTTGGCACTCTGTATTTTTACAGGGCATTTTGATACTCCTGTGGCAGAGATTTTGACTAGGTCATGAATGTTGATACTGTGAGAGTGGACATATAACCTCCTTATCAGGAGGCCTCTAACCAGAGAATATGGAAATGATTGTGTAAATTATGGAAGGACTACCAGATTAAATGCCCTCTTTCACTTTTATTAGTGGTTTGAGAGAGTAGTGCATTTATTACTGTTGCACGTTTTGTATTTGCCTAGGCATTTAAATGGTTTTTCATGTTGCCCATTTTTAGCCTAAATGATGGCTATATTCTGAGAAAAAGTTACAGGAAATAACAATTATACAGAATGAGAACCCAGGGTTAAAATTATATGCATGTTGAACTACAATGAGGGTATTAAAAGTATTTCATCCCATTTGTAAAGTATCTTCCATGGCTATGAAAGGGCAATATTTTTCCAATTATATCTGCTTTAGCCTGCAAATGGATCACCTTATAGTAACTCGTATAGCGCAAAGAGTCCAAAACTAATTGAAAGTGTAAGGACAGATAAGCTGGGCATTATAAAGGCCCTGAGCAAACATCTCTAAAAAGCTTTCATAGGACAGGAAAAAAAAAATTATATATATATATATATATATATAAAATATGTACAGCTATAATATATATGGCACATATATTATAAATAATATATATTTTTATAATTATATATATGTACACACACACACACACACACACACACACACACACATCTTCTGTTCAGGTCCTAATGAACATTTTAACCCTTAGCATCTCTATGCGTCTTATTGACAGGGAGTGCCTACTGAATAATTTCTAGCTCAATTCTCCAGTGTCTGGAAGATTGCATTTTGACTCTCCCCAATATTAATAGCCAGATTTGATCTCAGCCCTGTCCAAGGTCAGGTGGCTAGCCAGGTCAGCCTGTTTGTCTGTGTGCAGGAACTGTGACATCTACTCAGAGTGACAGGTAGAAGATGGGGGTGCTGAGACAAGAGTGACAACCTTCAGGCCACCAAAAGGAGCCTCTCCCTGCTGGGATCAAAGACGCCCAGGGGCTATGGCTGCCTTTTCATTTTTTTCCCTTCGCTCATCATATTTTCACAAATGATGCACTGTTTGAAGGAATGCACTTCAGAAGAGGTAAATGATTTAAACCATCTGAATAAAAACAACAATACGTATTTGCATTATTGTTCAGAATTTTTATTCAGACCTAACAGTGTTTTATGTGGATTGATTTTGCATGGCATTTCTTTTCTTCAGGTAAATGACTCCGCTCTGCTAGCGTGTGGTATCATTAATTCCTGAAATGCCCCCGGATTCACAAGGAAATAGTACAGAAGCTCTTGTGTATGAGGCAAGACACATCTTAGAAACCAGACAACCAACTTTTGAAGCTCCAGAATTTGTAGTAGTATAAACATATCAAATAAACTCATTTAGAAAACAAAACAAAACAAAAGAAAAAAACCTTGCCTCTTTCTGAGTAAAAATTCCTAAGAAGCTATTTGGTTCCTAATTGATTTTCTACGTCAGTTGTTCATTGAATAGATAAGTAGTGCCTGTGATATTTGATTACAGAGCAAGGCACCCATTTAACCTTCTGTTCTTTCCTGGCCAGGATTTCAAATACAATAGAATGTTACCCCCTAAGGCTCAGCAGGATTAGACAGCTAGTAGTAATCCCTGATACGCTGAAATAGACCTGATAGAACTTCACCTCACTGGTTTAGGATTATGTTCATGAATTCAGCTCACCCAGCAACATTAACCCTTAAGGGACTTGGGGGGCTGAAGTACTTTTATTAGTAAAAGCAGTCACTAAGCAGAAATCTATTAATACCTTCTCAGCATTTGCACCTCATTTCTTGACCAAAATATGATAATAACTTTGAAATGAGAACAGGTGTGTACTCTACATAGATTCCGCCCCCCCCCCCCCAAATTTTACATCTTGAATATGTCTCAAGGTTTATATTAATTTATCTTCTTAAATATACTGTTGTTTAAGAAACTTTAGGAAAAGTTCTGGTTTGTGTAATAGCTTTCCCACCACAGTCACGGTTAAATTGTTTTGTAGAGGTGAAGGATCAATGACGTCATATAAAGCAGGACCTTTATATTCTAGGTTAACTGGAACCAATGCAAGTATGAAAATCCCCAAACCTCATCTTAGCTAGTGGTTTCCAGGTCTCTTCTTTTTCCTTTCATTAGAGCAAATTCCATAGGTTTGAGTTTAATTTGCTCTCTTTCCCCTCTGGGGGATATGAAAATGAGCGAAGAAATGGCCAAGAGGCAGGAAATCAGTGGGTGAGAAAGAACTAGTAAAAGGTATATGGTGAATCCACAAATTGGAAAGTCAGCCTCGTGTTAATCAAGAGATGAAAGAAAGAGCAGACACTCTTTCAATGCAGGTGGCTGTATCGGCCTTTAGCATGTTTTTCAAAAAATAATTTGCATTGAAGTTTGCTCTGACACGGTTAGGCCATCAAAATGAGGCCCTTACAACATCACAGGTTGGGAAATGGGTTATTAGTGACAATTAACACAGGTGGGAGAGCTCCCCCCGCCACCCACCAATCATTGTGGAAGCAATTGCCCTGACTTATCTAGGTCTTTTTGTGTTGACTCTTTAAATATTCAGATTCACGACTAGTTCTATTAATTATTGAAATAAGTGATTCTGGTTTTGATGATTGGAAGATTTCCCACCATGTTCATAAGTGTTAGAAAAATGTAGGTTTTATTTGAGAGACTTAACCTCCAAATAATGTCGTGGTGATGAATATGACATCATTGCCTAAGGTAATATTTCCAGGTCAGAGATAATTTAATGCTAAAGCATTGGTACATCCACGTCCTTTCCTGGATTTGCTTTTGCTCGTGGTTCTTTAAAGGCTTGCGTAGAGACAATATTTGTTTTCACTGACAATTTTTCTACAACAAATACAATGAAAGATAACTGCGAAGAATTTTGGGAAGCATTTTCTGTTCCCTACCACATTCTCCATCTCAGATTTACTGTAATTGTAATGATAGCCAATGTCCATTTTCCAAGAGGTGAACTATGGTGCAGACCTATGTGCTTTGAAGCTTAGAGTTTTGTGTTTTTTTTTGTTGTTGTTGCTGTTTTTTGGTTTTTTTTTTTTTTGTAAGAATTTACATTAATCCAGTGAGTAACTGGATGGGATCAAGGCTTAACCAATAGACCTGCTCTAATAATATTTCGTTTTTGTTGGGTAGGGAGTGAAGGGACGCTGTGAGGTGGAGAGTTGTGACTGGAAATGATTGTGGCCAATCTTGAATTAACAGTCTTTCCTTTTACTCCCTTTTTGTACAAAATATCTTAATTTTCATGGTTTTAGAGAACAAAGATGATTTCTGTGGTTCGATTGAGGTGACATATTATTCCAATTAATTGGAAAAGTGCTCTCATGAGACAGACGACTTGAGGATGAGGCCTCTTCCACTCTGTCTCCTCCAGGGGTCCTGGCTCTGCCCTTTTCTCCTGACGTGCTTTTACATATGCTGTTGCTAAGATTCCAGTTCTTTGTTGTATGTTATAAAATTCTATTGCATCAGCATGAACAAAACAGAAATATTATAGACGTGAACCTTTCACCCCAAAAGACATATAACAGATTGAAAAGCTCCAGACCAGGGTAACAAGAATGCTTGCAGCCAGCATGGATGGCTTTACAGATGACTAAAAGCTGGTATTAATAAATCTCGAAAGGAGAAGAATAGAAGCAGAATTTACTGAAGTTTATGAAATAATAAAGGGGCATGAAGCATGTGCATCTTTGTACTGTGTGTCAGGAAGAACTAGAAATCCTTCAGTGTAAGTGGGAGAACACAGATTTCAAAGTGACAGAGGGGGACGTGGTATGTGTTTGTTTCTCTATTTGCTAATAAAAAGTAATTTACCTCTGGAATAATTGCGTTAGAAGATTCTGGAAAAACTAATTCATCTTGGAATAGTAAGGACAAAGGAGACCTTGAGGAGGCTCCTCCTCGCAGACATGCGCTATTAAAACCATCCCCCAAAGTCCATCTGTGTTATTTTTAAAGAGAGGGAACTCATTGAGTTGTGGCCAGTGGAATGCTTTGTGACCACATGAACAAAGAGATAATAACTGAAGTGCAAAACTGAAGCAATGCATTGATTCTGCAAACTTTGTTCCTATAATATGCTGCTGCAAAAGTTCTTAAGTTTTTGTTGTTGTTATTGTTGTTGTTTTTTTAAAGAGTTTTGCCTCAATAGGATACTTTAAAGCCACTTTTTAAGATAGTCCGGGGTGTGCAAGCTTAATTAACACAGGGTCCTTGACTTGGGGGTAAGAGATACACACGAACAACTAATACACCATATGTAAAGCTGCTGCATTTTGAATCACTGCGTAATAAATAAAATTCTATGTACCAAGGAACGTTTTCTGTCCACTGTATTGTCCAGTCCTCACGAGAAGCCAGCGACCATCACAATCGTACAGGTTAGGAAATGGGACATAGCAAGGTCAGGTGCCCAGGGTCATAGAGATAGATGAGGAACTGAGATGTGAACCCAGACTTATCTGCCCAGAAGCTGTGCTCTTTCAGTCATTGTTCTTTACAGCTGACATTTACAGCTGTTTTAAGGCTGACATTATCAATCCAGGGTCCACGGGCACCTCGGGCATCTATAGGTGAGCTTCAGAGAGGGGTGGAGGCTGAATCACCTGAGTGTACAAGAAAATATGCATTTCCCCCAGAGTGTGTCCATGCTTCTCATAAGATTCTCAGACCCTATAAATTTTAAGAACAAGCATCCTAGAGAGGGGACACAGAAAACTACAACGTGGTACGACCTTTTACAAGTGGAGGAGAACATAGCTAACAGGACAGGGCAGGGTTTGGATGGATTTGGATGCATGGGTGTCAAGTTTGGAGGTGGGGAGAAGGGGAAGAAGCCCGTTGACTGAGTCAGGAAGGAGTTGGTCGTTTCCTCCCCAACATACGACTGAGCTGGTATAATGATAGACATTCACCTTCTGAGCAGTGGGAGGCTGTTACCCACATATTAGTGAAGTAGGCACATGACCAGGAGCTGCTCTAACTCCGGCCCCGTTCAGTCACTGACCTGTAGATGCCAGCAAACATTTCATTCCAAATAGATTGAAGGACAATGACTTGGAGCTGATGGGCCCTGGAGAAACACACTGTTCCCCAATATTCCCCTCCACCCCCACCCCCCAAAAAAAGTAAGTTAGTCCATTGTTTCATATTTTCAGTATCAGTAAAATAGAACAATGTTCTCTCAATATATAACAAAATTAGTATCAATATATGCAGAGGGTGCCAAAAAAATGTATACACATTTTAAGAAAGGAAAAAACTATTAAAATTGTAATACTCAATATATATCGATAACAAAAAATGAATACAAGTCACATTTGACTTCCTAAATTACAAGAGGTCCTCAAAGTGGTTACCATCAGTGTCCAGACACGTCTAATTGAGACGAACTACTGCTTGAGAAACGTTGACCAAAGTGCCCACTTGAATACATTTTTTTGACACCCCAGTATTTTTGAATCAAAGGAATGAACGTTCACCACACCAGAATTACTAATTTTAGCTACCATCCTTTATGTGGAACATGAAAACCAATTTTTACTTAATGTGGTAGTCATAGGTACCACACTTCTGATCAAATTTTTTGTAGAGGGTAAAATATATGGTAATAGTTCCTAATAAATTCTCAGATACTACTTTTTTTCATAAAAGAACATTTTGTGATGAGCTGGCTTCCTTCATGAAAGTATTATTAGAAAAAAGTTATTTTATCTAAATATGCCTGTATTAACCCGGCACGAATGCGTTAATACAGGCATATTTAGATAAAATAACTTTTTTCAAAACTGGTTTGCTTTTTAGAAAGGTAATGTGTTTTATGGGATGTTTAAACATACATGTGTTAAAGGAGTATTTAGTTGTTAAATTATTAATATTCATATTTATAAATTCAAAATGTAGTTAAAAATAATGAAACAGCTCCATCATCCGTGTCGTGTATATTTTGAGTGAAAACTATTTTTACCTAAAATTAAACATCCCCTTGGAATTCTTACAAAGCCAAGGCTGCAGCTGGCTTCTAAACTGGCCATAGCTACAGAGTCAAACTTAAAAGAAATGAAACACAATGGTGACGCCTTCGTTTGTTTCCATTGATTGAAATGCAAAACAAAACCAAGGTAAATATGGAAAACAATATTCTTAAAGCCTGACCCCATGTCATAAAATGCAATTGCAAAACCAGGGAAGGGCTTTTGAAAATGTGATTTTGCGTCCACAGTATCTGCCTTCGGAGAATGCTACACGAGTTTGTTTCTGAGGCAGCCTTTCTAGTAATGGAGCTGTCATTTTCATCATTGCTGCCTTTCAAAACAAGGGGAGGGGGAGATTAAAATAATCTTCAAAGCAGACACCATCACCCTGAGTGGACCCTGGCATGCGAGCTGCTTTTCTAAAGCAGCTCATTTCGTTCCCACTGCCGATGAGAGTTCAATACCCACTCAAAGCAGCGCATTTAGGCAGATTCATCCAGCCTGTGGAGAGGCTTGGAATCCTATCTCCTCCTCCATGTCTAGCTCATGAAATTATCTAATACAATTGTCTTTTGTGTTTTAATTGCAGAAAGGAATCTGGATTTCCAGTGATTGTCAGGGGGCAAAATATAGCACTGGGCAAAGCTTTAAATTAAAATGAAAGTAAAACAGTGTTAGGTAGCAACAGAGCAAGATAGCTGTGTCGTCTCCTTTTCTCTTTGAGCATAAACTCCCATAGTTTATTGCTACTAGTAATTTTGTTTTCCTGGTGGGTCATCTGAGCAGAGAAGCTAAGGAGTCCGTGCATATGACAGAGGAGGTGCTCCCGTCGCCCTCAGCTGGTCCCACACGCCTGCTAAAGAGAGACCACCCGACCTCAGCCTGTGTGGTGCATGCACAGTGGATCAATGGAGGCCTGGGGCCCGGGGGGCTGTCAGGATAATACCTCGCATTTAAAGGAGAAAAAAAAAAAAAGAATAACGGATGTTAAAGGACTATTTTAAAACCTGTCCTCATTGCACTTTTGAGTCAAGCCTACTTGGGAGTGCCCTAAATAGCACCTAAAGCAAAAAATTCATTCATTTTAGTAAATATTCCTTTTGCATTATGTCAAGATATCTTCACAAGCTCTACCCTCTTTTTAAGAGTGTGCCAAGGATTGGATTCTCTTTTAAATGGCCCTGATAAAAGTCAGTCTTCCAAGTGTTGTACGGTATGATGGTCCCCAAACCTCAGTAGGGAAAGCCCAGCTAATGTGACACACATGCTAATAAGAGACTGATTTTCCATTTTTAATGTTTTATGCCGATGCCAGATGATGTATCCAGCGAACCACTTTAAACCTTTCAGTAAAGGTTTGATAATAGATGTCATTATTGAATGTCCTCATGCATGCCCCTTTGAAACAAATGATCACCTATTAGAGGATAGAGACAAAACACATTTACTTGAATGAAATGTTTAATAAAGTACATCAGGACTTGTTTTTATTGGTATTGGTCTATGAATACTTTATGTGCTAATTTAGGGCTTAGGGGTACTTAGCCATCAGAGCTCTCCAGTCTGAAAAAAGCATGTACCTTATTATTATAAACGCCAGCCTTTAATGTTTAGAGCATATTTATAAAACATACTTGTCCTCTTCTTAAAATTGAAAACATCTGTTACAGATTTTCTGTTAAAATGTTATGGACATGAGAACCTGGTGATGTCTGCCATTTTGAATGCGAATTAAGCTGACAATGCATTCTGCACCAGTGAGGCCGTGAAAACAAACAAAAAAAAGGCAGATGGTTCATTTAGTTTAGTAATTGTAATTTGTTGTTCATTAAAAGTAATTCCCACACAGGCATTCTTTCCTCTGATACAGTATAGGAAAAATTTTACTCTGTAAACCTGGCCTCGTAATTTTTTCTTTAGCCTAATTTACACTGACGTTTGATAGGCAGTTGATTAGAGCAGAATGATTTCTTTAGAATGAAAATTAATTATAATTTTTGCAGCTTTCATTAGCCTGCTTTGGTAACTATCCTGGATAAACAGCAGGGGTTTGGTCCCGAAATACTGAGTATGACTGGATCATTTGAGGTGTAGTCTCCCTTTCAAGATGATTGGACCTTTTCATTATAGTTTCTACATCTTCATAAGATGAGGCTTCTCAATAAAAAATTTCAGTGCACTTCGAAATATACTTGAATATATGTTTGCAGTAGTCTAGTTAGCATGATACTAATTTAACCTCAGAGTGTGTACTCTTTTAAACATTTTCACCAACAGAGACGTAGTTTAGTCTTCAGTGTTATATAAGAATATTTCCTGAATTTATACAAGCTGTTACAGATGCACATAATTAGTGGATTTTAACCAGGGGATTCCATTCTTTAGAGGTACACAAAATTGAAATACATTTTAAGGAAGGAACATGATACTCTATTAACATAGGATTGATGGTGGAACAGATTTATAGAAAAACCAAGTCTATTCCAGTATTAGAATTGCATATATAATGTATATATTGTAATTTGAGAAAGTTATCTTCTAAAATGAATGTATATCTGACAAAAATCAGCAGATATATCCTAGGAAGAAATTTGATCTTTTACAAATGTAGACTATTTCTGCCATGCCATTAGTTGTTTTGTTATGTACAACCACATTGATATTAATGTAATTTTTTCCCCAAAGAAGATAAGAATTTGGGGGGTTTCTGAACCATTAGCTGAATTTGTGAGTTGGATTTATTTTGGTTTGAGAATTCATTGCACTGGACTTCACATTTCAGAAAGGGTTACAAGAATATCCAAGAAATAAATCCTGCCTATAAAACATTTTCAACCATCAGGAAAAAAAAAAAGTCCATCTTTATGAACAAAAGCATTAAAATTCAATAGACCTAGCAATATTTTGTTAGCTAAAGCAGCATTTTAACGACATCTTTTTTTGTAGATGTCTTTGCATTCATAACTTCTTATAGCCAGAGTTCTGAATTTTCATAATTAACTATCCAGGAAATGGTTTTAACACTGTTAAAGAAAGTCTTCTGTTTTATAACACAATTCCTGTTTCTGTGGAGTATGAACAAGACAGTGTTTATTGTAGTCAGAAAAATTGTTGGCATGATTCTGCATAAGTGAGGAATCTCTGGATTGTCTCAAAGTGTTAGCTGCCCATTTGCAGACAAACAAGCTTTTAGTATGCAATTTAGGTCAATGGATCGAGGAGAGAAGATGTGTTTAGGCGACAGATTTTAAATCACCATAATATAAATATGCTTCCCTTTTCATCCGGAATTTGCTTTCTTTCAAGGTAATTTAGTACAGCAGACATGCACTTATGCCTGTCTTTGTAATTTTAGGGATTAAGATAGTGAGGATTAAATGCTGACCCTTAATCTTTAATATCAACTTTAAGAGCGAAATATAATATGCAAATGGAACACATTCATTTTGTGTTTATATATTTTAATCTCTGTAATTTCGTCTTAAGAAGATGGAAACTCATCTTTGCCTTATTTATTTTGAATCCTAAAGCAAGATGCCATTAAAATCTTTATCCTTCTGTCTTAGTGAATAAATGTTTATCCTTTAGGGCTTAGAATATAATTTTTTTTTTAAAAAAATAACTTTAACCTAACAACGCTTTTCTATCAAGGGAAGGGGCATGTGTGTCTGATATAAATGTGTAGTTAGATTGACTGTGTTAAATGAATGGCTAAACTGCTAAGTCAAGCCCTGAAAAAATTGTACACGATAAACTTTTGTTTTGAATTTATTTTTAAAAATCGGTAAATCAAATTTTTATTAATAAAGTCAGTTAGTGTATTTCTCATCAAGTTTACTTTGTTCTTAATCAATTCTCCTTTGTGGTTTGAATTTCAGTGTGTAGACAGGATTGCCTTCTACAGAAAACATTTATTAGGGAGAAATATTAAACCGATATAAAAAAAAATCTGGGACATATTTTCTTAGACAAATAAACATAAGAGCTATATTAAGTAAGCAGATCAAAAAGAGAAATATAGTGTGAAAACCAGAAACGAAGAATCTTTGTATGCCTCTGGCTTTGCTGGAAGAATGGGGTGAGAATAGAATGCTTAGCTTGGCGCCCTGGCTCGTCACCACTCTAGAAACAAAGGTCTGCCAGATCTCTGGATAGGTAACGTGCCTGTCTACCATGTGCAACTGATTTTTGAGCAGCTTGTGATAAACTGATGGTTGCTTCTATTGCCAAAAGGGCAGATCATTTCAGATCGCAAGTTGCACATCAAAGTTTTCAAAATGGGGAGGTAAAAATCCCTTCGTTAGATGTTGGAGTGGTTTTGCACCTGTCCGCAGACACCCACACCCAGCATTATGTCATCACAGATAAAAGGAGATTGAGCACCAGATGACACACTGCAAACATGAACATTTAACCTAGACTTCCTTCTTCTCAGAAGCTTATTACTTCCAGCAAATACAGATTGCCGTAATGATAGAAATCATTCTTAGAATTTAAACACTTGTTAACTAAATCCTAAAAATGGACTTCGTGATGCAACCGACACAGGTGGGGTTTTCCTCTCTAGAATCACAATGTTTTACTCGATAACTAGTAAATCTGTGTCTGTGAAGCTACGTCTCCATGACTACTACAAGTACATGTAGTCTCTCTCACATACTAAATGCAGTTTTATCTTTTCATAGGTACAGCTGACACATAGATGTTTTTTAAAAAAATTCTGATTGTAAGAATATACGATTGGGTGTTTGGAAAGTTGGTGCATTTCCATTCTTATTATCTTGTCATAAAAAGAATGGCCATGATACATTTCATTCTAATGGATTATTTTACTAATGACTAAACCAATTATATATATGGACTATTACTACCATGGTAGTTAGCATTTTTCAATATTTTATGTACTTTGCCTAGTTGTGTAGTAGGCAGCGTAGTATAGTAATTATAGATTTGGAATCAGAAACTTGGATCTAAGTCTCAGCTCTGCCACTTATATGTTGTATGACATAGAGCAAGTTACTTAACCTCTCTAACCTTCAGTTTCTTCATTTATAATGTGGGATTCTCATAGAATCTATATTTCAAAGTTTTATGAGAATTAAATGCAATAATGAATGTTATCTGCTTTGCCTAGTGCCTGGAACATAATGAGTGATTAAAAAAATAGTAATTATTTTCATGAATTAACCTATTATGCTTTTATAATGAAACGAGCTAATTGTAATTGCATTTTGAGGGGAGGCTGTTTGTGAAAAGCTGTCATATTCACCATTAATTTTCAAGAACCCATCATAACTTGTTATCAGTGGTGTTAGCCACTCAAAACTGGTATTGGGTTTCTTTAAAGTTTGTCCGTGTTCTGAGAAATTAAATTTATATTTTTTTGCATGTGAAATTGAGTCAGATAGAATCTAGTGACCTCCATTTAAAAACCGGGACAGAGATGCTTCTGGAAAGGGACTATATGGCAAGGCTTTTTAAATGAAGAGGTAGAATATTTTAGTTTTCTGGAATTTAATTAGTGATTTGGTTACATGCATAGATCATGTTATGGATTAATGAGCTAAAGCATTGCAAATGGGAGGAAGGTTTTGCAAAAATGGCGCAGTCATCAGAAGTTTTGTTTTTCTTGGGAATAGGTATACACAGTCATAGGACATCCAGCCTCACCCCAGGGCCCTAGATGCCTGTTAGGATACTGAGGTGTATGTGTGTGTCTGCTAATGGTTCTCAACACGGCTATTCTTATCTAACCAGGTCAGTTAAGTGACCCTTACTCAGACACACGGGACAGGGAGTGACTGAAGACTTGGTAAGCCAGTTGTGAAAGTTTGCTGGTCATTTAGCAAGTTGGAACTGTCTAATAAGAGGGATGAAGTGGTGGTAGCAATCTCCAAGATCGTTATAACTTCAGAAGTAGTCTTTCCAAACTTTAGTCACTGAACTAAAAGCCACTGGTTGGCTTGATTTCTGATACTCACACTCTATCCATAATTCTTGTATAAAAACCCAAGGGGTTCAGCGGGAACAACAGCTGTCATTTTTTTTTTTTTTTTTCCTGTAACCAAATTCTCATAGAACCATGGAAGGCAGTTCATGCAGAAACCATGATTTAGGGAATCGTTCTTTCTCTGTTTGAACCTTTAAACCAGCAGAGACTAAGGTACATGGCTCACAAGACGATATCACTCTGTCATATACGATCGGATGATGACACTGGGAGTTTTCTCTAGGAACAAACTTTCCTGTTAGATTTGATTATAGCTCTTTTTTCTTTAATTCCATGTTAAATTTCAAAACTTTAGAAACTGTTATCCTTAAGTATTTATTTTTGCCTCTTTCTGTTCACCTTGCTCCTTGGGATTACCAAAAAACAAACAAACAAACAAACAAACAAAACTATAAACTGTGATAACCTTTTGTTCTAGGAGATCATGATAGAACAGCTTCATGGTTACTTTGGAATATTACCTAAGAGAAAAAAGCAAAACTGTTTCCATATGCTCACTTCTCAAGTGTGCCTAAATGTCCATACTTGAAAAATACAGTAACGTATTGAAATGTGGGAATTTAGTGGGACAGGCTAGAACACAGGGAATTCTTTCCATTAGAGTTATGTGCAAAGGCATGATGGAGGTCTGGGCCTTACAAGATTTTCTAGGATTGATACATGCAAAGATGGAGGGTCAATAGGGAAGCAGCACACAAGGTATCACGGAAGCATGAGTAATTCTCTTTTCCTGTAGGTGGTCTTCCCCATCATGATTAAATGGGACGCTCAGGAGGAGAAACAATGTACGAGTTAACATTTAATGTTATGAGTATATTATCATTTATAAGCAACAGGAATATATAGTGTCTCTTATATTTAGAGTTCCTATCTTTAAGAAGGGATCAATCTCTAAAATTATTAAATGTGATTTTCTTCCCCTTCCCTCTTGAGAAAAATAGGTTTCTAAATTTCAATCTAAAATTGCTAATCAGTATTTTGAGTCATTGAATTTATAAGGCAAATAGTAGGGCGGATCTGTTAAACAACTGAAAACTAAATGGGTTACAACCAAAAATAAGTTAGACCTCCAAAATAAGTTGCGATTAGATCATGTTTGAAATATAATGGTGTGGAAGGGAATTTCTGAATGCGAGGTAAGTAATATGAAATTTATTCTGTATTTGTTTTATGAGTGTCTTTTAGTTTTGGTCAGGAGAGTGTTAGGTAGGCTTCATCTAGAAAGATTCTGACGGAAAGGAACCTATTTATTTTGTTTGTCTTTGTATTCCCCTGATACATAGAACATGCTTATCGATGGTGGAGGAAGAGAAAAAGGAAGTAAGAAAGAAAGGAGGAGAGTTACAAGTGACTAAGTTGTTTTCTATTAAACACCTGGTGACAGGATGATTGAGTCAGAAATGGATGACAAAGGAGAGAAAGTTACTTGAGGGAAAAGAACGTTGAATACAATTTTTAGCACATTTTTGTTTGAGGTTCCGACAGGACATGAAGGGGAAAAAAGTAATACAGTAGAGACCTAGAACTGTCAATACAGATCTGAAAATCATATCCATTGAGTGAGTAGGTGGAATAACCAGGGTGGATGAGATTTCCAAGAGAAGAGCGCACTGTGAAACCAAACGTTCATACAGTTATCCCGAGATGTGAGAGGTGGACATGTCAATGGAAGAGATGATCTGAAAGATGAGAAAGGAAACTACAAGAGTAGAGTATCAGGGAAACCAACGAAGGAAAGCCTGCTAGGAGGACATGATGAAGTGCGGCAAACGCTACACAGAGGGAGACTGAGCACAGCTGATAGGGAATTCCGGAAGTGGAATATAAATCTCCCTCGAGGGAAGTTTGGCCATGAAAAGATGCCAATGAGAGGTGGCTGTGTTCCCATGAATGAACTCTATGTGCTTAAATTCTGTGAAATGCACCAACTTTTCAAACTGTGACTCCATTGCGGGGAGACATAGAAGTTAAACAAAGCAATCCTAACTGGAAACTTCTACTTGTCAATATCAACTCAGGCAAGAGGCATGAGGACCTCGTTCCAATGGCCAAGAGCCAGGTCAAGACCAGTGATTCTATAATATTTCTTCTTACTCTCCATCATTACCCCCAAGTATAAAATCTCATGAGCTAATATAGACAACTGGAATGAATTATTCAATCTGTATCTGTGTGCGCCAAGATTCCGAAGAGATAAAAGTGTCTTCTGGGTAGGAGACAAGGCAGGTTGACATTTGGGTGTGAGAACAATGAGAGGTGCCCTGGCAATGCCAGTCTGGAGAGTTTGAGCCAGATGGGCTTTGCGGTATAAATAGAAATAGAGACAAGTTAAGAATAGAAAGGTTTTGTTTCAGTAGTTTCCCATTCTTTGTATCACCCATTCTGAAAAACCAGCTATTTGGGATATGCATAGTTTTGGGACCAGAGGGGTCAAAACTTTCCGTAATTTCTCCTGTTTCAGAAATGACTGTGTTGTCAGCCTTAGCTATAATAAAGATAGGAGCAGAAAAGTTTCTGAAGATTTCCATCAAAGTGGTTTTTCTGTGTGTTTTGGGTTTTTTTTTTTTTTTTTTTGTCATATTGTCCAGCATTCATGAAACAACATATTGAAATTATTGACAGACTCTCAGAAATGTTTTTTTTTTTTTTTTCCAGTTGTATTGTTATGTGGGAACAGTTGCATGATTAGTTTGGATATAATGTAAAATTCAAGGTGCTTCCACATAAATAGGTCCAGAAAATTCATCCCTGTGGTGGGTGGGACGAATGAGAATGTCCAAGAGGAATAAGCAGAGAATGAAGATATGTGTTAAGAGCTGGTAGGAAAAGGGGCGGGTGTTGGGATGTATTGATCGGTCATTGGGTGGTGTCAATGAGCCACACCAAATTCTGATCCTGACATTCTTGGAATTGCACTTTGGTTTCCTTCTCTCGTTGGACTAAATTTACTGTGCTTCCATTTTTTCCTCCTTTAGACTATTGATTTCACTCTCTGAATCTGGCAATTTTGGCAGCAAAATCGATCTTGCTTCCTTTATCTGCCGCTATGCCACTGGATCTTTACCTATTGTCCAGGGGGCCCTGTCCCTTAAGTTTAATTACTAACGCCTGCCGTGTTCTTCTGTTCACTGACTATACTAGGGAAATTAATTCTTAGAAGGCCTGTGAGTTTAGATGCTGTGCTCAAAACTACTCTTCAACATAACAATATCTGTTCATTTAATGTATAACTCATTAACTCAAATAACACTGGTATGCCAGGAAGGAGTGAGGAGACTGAAAGGGTAATTTTAGACTTTGTTTCACTGTGAATATTCCTTCTGCAAATGCATGTTAATCACAGAATCAAAACAAACACACTTAATTGAACAGTATTGTGGATCAATAAAATCATTGACTGAGTACCACGGGTGCTCACTTGAGGTAAACAAGTGATTTAATAGTCTCTACTTCCTTTAGGCCTCTTTGGTGTAGCCATCAATAGTGGACTGCTAAATCAGAACTGGCAGTGACCAAAAAGGCCCTCATGGAGCAACCCAGCCTGACCTCCCGACATGTATTATCACCTGCCATCTTCTGAGCCATTTCCTTTTCCCATTCTCTGTGTTTTATAATTCTCGTTACGAGAGTACAGGATTAATTTGAAGCATAGCTTGTATGGAAGCACACACACACAGACACAGACACACACACACACAGACACACACACACACACACTCACACACTCTTATTATAAGAAGGTTATTTCTTTAAGGACTTGAGTAAGAATGGTCCTTTTCAAACTTTTATTTTATTCCGATTTAAACAGTTTGCACTTTTCTTTCTTTCTTTTCTTTCTTTTTTTTTTTTTTTTTTTTTTTTTTTTCCTGCAACACGGCAGACCAGGAAGAAGGAGAAATGTAGGAGGGAGAGGAAATTGAGAGAAAGCCAGAGTATAGAGTTTGCCACTGGCAGTCTTAGATTGTAGACCTTTAGATTGAATCTTGGGGGCTGGGCTGTGACTTGTATCCATTATGAGGTTCTGTCTTTCTGTGAATTCTGAAGGGAGAACCTGATAAGTTAGCAGGGCAAAAATCTACGTTGCACGTCTTCCAAACGTCATGCTGTAGGCTGCGTGCCAGGCATATGCCAGATCAACTTCCGATGAGCCAGAGCCCTGCTCTTTCACTGGTGGCTGCTAAGACGTTTCTACACTGCCTGAACATTGGCTGCCACCATGACAGCTATTTTAAGACAAGTGTATTTTGGAACACATGAAATTCAGTGGCGATCGACTGAATTAATTCATAATTTCATGTGGAAACTCTAAACCTCTTTAAAACTCCCAAGTCTGGGTCCTAGGGACAGAATCTGTGCAAACCAGATGAAATCCAAGGAAGGCGCTTAAGTCACAGTTTATTTTAACTGTTCATCTAGGACTTTTTGCTCACTCAGTAGAGCTGAGTGAGAGATACTAAAAAAAAAATAAAAAGAAAAAAAAAATCTTAGCAATCATTAAAAAGATGTCCTTGACTAGTAATATTCAACCATTGGATGAAAAAGACTCAGGCCTTTTGAAAAACTGTAGTGGGTGAATATAGATTCACCCCTTCATTGTTTAAGGGGTATAAATGTGGTACCCACACCTTTCCTGTGTCTTTTCTGGCCATATCGTAGCCATTACAGAAAACAATGGTGATGACATCAAAAACAATTGTGCTATACTTTCTGTAAGACTGTCTTTGCTGTTGGCAAAGCATCAGCTGAAAGTGTGTAGTCATCCCAAAAGACATATGTGTCACCTGAGACTTGCTCTGGGGATGAGTAAGATTCCGCATGTGTCCTCCGCTTTCCTAAAGAGTTTTTTTAAATCTGGACGTTCAGGCTCCACTCTGGGAGTTTCTATTTCTAGACCAGAGCCTGGAAATCTGGTTTTTGGGAAATACTCTGCTTCTGATGCCCAAATTGATCTAGGAATCATTGCTGTCTGCACCCTGTAGTGTTGGCCGTCTTCACGTTTCAGCCTTGCTCCTCCTTCACAGGCTGGCCCTTCAGTCTGAAATGCTTTCCCATCCTTCCCAAGAAACATCTTCACCCATTAAAGTGTCAGTTATAAAGGCTCTCTGCTGAGGCACCAAGTTCTGCTGTCCTACCCACAGGACTTGGGACATGGAGTAGAATGCTCTGTGATGCTCGTCGAAAACACTTGACTTGCGATGACAGTGGGAAAAATAGACATGAGTTGAAAGGCTATATTTTCTCTTCTCACTCACAGTCAGGCCCACAATTTGCAGATGCACATGAAAATGAACATCAAATGGACTTCTTAGATGCGTAGGCATAGTTTTTATTTTCCTTTCTTGGGTGATTGATTGAAAATGATAGGCTTGTGTTGACATATTGAATCCTGGCATTTTGTAGGGTAGTGCTGTATTTCTTTTTCTTTTAATATCCTAAAATAAAAGTGATGGTTGAAAAAATGAGTCAATTAGTTTCTTACTTTTGCTATATAAAATTTTCTAGGCGATACATAGATATACATTTGCGTCTTAATTTTTTTTTTCCATAAAGATGGTGACTTCAGTCACATTTTGGAGTCTGTAGCACCTCAGTGTTAAACACAAGTAGAGCATTTGGTAATAAGACTTCAGTAATATTGTGTATGGAAAAGCTTATGGTGTTGATGAAAGGTAGAATGTATAGACAAGAGGAACTTTTCTTAATGATTAAAATAGTAATATTTTTTGCAGCTTTGGGACAACATAGTTATTATAAAGTGATATTCAAGTAACATTACAGTATGTCGGGGAAACTTTTTTTAAGAAAGAAAAGTTCATTTAGTATACTGGCCAGGTCTTAGAGTTAAAATGAGTAGGAATCTTTGACAATAGGCCAAGTATAGCATTGCTAGTGTACGGCGTTACATTTATTTCTTTACACTTGACAGTGGTTTATGGTAATATGTCTTTGTAGGGGGATAGTTCTCATGGAACTTTCTAACCTGGCTATAACCCAATATAAATTGCTTTAAAAAAGGAAACCTTTTCCTTTCTGCTTTTATGATAGAAATTCTAAGCAGAGAATTGAAGCAGGGCAGGGTCTACCTCTAGTCACCATTTTCAAAACTTCATTTTTTTGAACTGAAACTTTTCATTCACTTTTCACTAAAAAAAAAAGTTAACTCTGGACCATTCTATTTTGAATAAGACATTCTTGGTATTTTTTTTTTCTGTTCAAACTATGTAAAATAAATACCAGTTTTTAAAATTATTTTCTTATGTGTCTAGAAATAACATTTCCTCGAAAATGAAAGGATCTTTACATGCGATATTGTAAAGTTTAAGAGGAAAATGAAGACTAAATAACCATTTAGAAGACGGTAGTAGAAGCTGGTGTAAAAGAGGGAGGCAGATATTCCACATGACGTGGTTCAATCGTTTCACTCCCACTGATGGTCACACAGGTTGAGAACCATCTTCACTGATGGCCGTGAACTTGACCAGTGGACTCCTTTGGTTAACTGTGATTGTACTCTGTTTACAGAGCCATGGTGTTTTCACTTAATTATGACATGTTAGGGACAGAATCTACAGTATTTATGTCTTTTTTTTTAACAAGGTCTTGTCAAAACTTTGCCCATGAGCTAAATTCGGTATGTGTGGGATTTCCATTCCTTTTGTAATTCAGTGTATTTTCCACGGAAACGTGGTTACTATATTTGTGGTAACTTCTGAAACCAAGACTAACAAGATTTTCAGTATCTGGCAAATTCTTTTCAAGTAGTTGGTTCTCGGGATATTGGCAGGACGAATGTATACTTGTAAACATCACAAAGGAAAAGAAAGTGTGTTTTACTAAACCTAATTTTTTTTATTAAGATTATTATTAAAGGGGCATCCAGTTAGCCCAGTTGGTTAGAGCACGGCGCTCTTAACAACAAGGTTGCCGGTTCGATTCCCACATGGGCCACTGTGAGCTGCGCCCTCCACAACTAGAGTGAAAACAACGACTTGACTTGGAGCTGATGGGTCCTGAAAAAACACACTCAAAATAAATTTTAAAAAGTTAAAAAACATTATCATTAAAATAATGTGGATATGGTCTTTTGGTTTCTTGACATACATCGTGTGCCTCTGTCTTGGTTCATGTTTTCAATATTTAGCATTGAAAACTAGTAGTAAGAACTGAAAGAATGAATAAATATAATTTCCTCCCTCACTTTAAAATAATCACTTTTACTCAATATTCTATCATTGGTCTTACCACAGTTTTTAAACATTTTTTTACAATCTTATTGAATCACATGACATTAGTAGGCTATTAAATTCTTCTCTGTTCCCTAAACTCTCTTTTACATTCTAGGTTCCATTTTTACATGGATGTCCATAAGTTTCTCAAACCTATATGTCTACGCTGACGTTGTATTCTTCTTGTCTTTACCACTCAACCAGCTCGTCCTAGTGACTTCTATTTTGTTAGAATGTCTACTTTCCCACTCGCTGAACTCTGAAATTTTCTTTTTACCCCCGTCATTCGTTTCCACTCAACCAATTGCCAAACTTTGTAATTTTGCATTTAGCATTTTTTCTTAATTTATGCCTTTACTTTATTTTAAATTTGATTTTATTGCTTCAAACTTAGACTGCCATAAAGTTTCCAAATCAGCCTTTTAACTGCCCCTTTTCTCTCCTGCCTACTTTAATAATGCTACCAAATTAAAAGTCGTTATCTACTTTTTTATTCATGTAAGAATTTTTGTTTAGAAATCCAAGTTTTTCCCTATTTCAACTTGTATAAAAGCTAAATTAATTTATGTTGGCTAGGTTTATTATTTCTTAATAAAATAATAATCGTTTAGATCTGTATTATGATTTAAAGTTGACAGATTGCTAGCTTCTCTTATAATCCAGGTGAAAAAACTCAGTTAAATAAATAGTATTAAAGGAAGACTTGGTCAGGGATGAGCTGCTCAATTCAAGAGATCTAGGCTTTCTTTAAAATTGATGTCACATGTACTCAATTCAATTGTGGAACATTGCATTCCAGGGCTATTCAGATTAGGCTTTTTCCATCATCTCTAGGTGATGGGCTGTTTTCTGTTACTTACGATTTTCTTCACCTTAATGTAAATATTTCATAAAATCCATAAAACCTCAGATGTCTAGCATAAGTTGATCTTTTCTTTTTATCACTGATCTTGCGCAGCCCACTCTCTTTCAAATTCCAGATGAGTAGCATGATGTTACGTAGCAAGTGACGTGTCCACGATCAAAAGGACCTAAATTTCCTTGGAAGAATGACATCTATCAATCCTCATTAATTTAGGGCCATTTTTCTTGGCACAGTGCTTTGAACTCTAGGTGGTATTCAATGTCCAGAACTTGAAGAGTTAACTTGACTAACTGCCTGTTTATTTATAAGAAAGAGGAGGGAAAGTTGTGGTTTTTTATGGGTAGAATTTCCTGAACTTGTCATTTCTTCAGCCAAAAGTTTTAGAACTAAGGACAGAAAGAAGCTGATTTAGAATTTTTACAATGCCAGTAATATAGATAAATGAAATAAATGAAACACATTATGATATAAATACATTATGCTGTACAGTTATTTTCAGTTTTTACCCGATACATGTTGTTTATCTTATTATAATTGTTTTGAGGATAAAATAGGATTTATTGAGCTGAGTTAATTGCTAATTCAGTACAAATAAAATAATGTAAGATTTTTTTCAGTGTTTGGCGATGTTTTGATAGATTGTTTAATTATACTGCAAAAGGTTACACTATAAAATTATATATTCTTCCTGTACAGAGTCAGCAGCAAGTACATTCAATTTCTAAGCTATGTGGCATACCTAGAAGCTTGATAATTGCTGCTCATATTTCCTTACCAAACTGATAATGTGTTATTAATTCAGACTTTTAAAAAGTAACCTTCTTAATCCTTATGTTTTGTCCTAGGTTTAAAACTCTATGAGAACCAGACCACACATTCTTCTGCTCTTAGGCTGTTGTTTTCAGAGATGCTAACCTGTTAGTGATTAACCAAGATTAGGGCCTGGGATGCTTGTGGTTATCAGAAAGCTTTCCCTGAGGATGTCTTTGGTCCAAGGAGAATGTCTCCATTTCTGTCTGGGAGGGATGCTCTTCAACCGGATTGACTTTCTGTAAAGACTTACATTTGCTCTGTGAATGTTTAATGTTGTTTGATTGGAGTGAAAAGTTTGAAATCGAAGGGGCATGATCTGGACTTGAGATGCCAGACTGTGTTCCTTTTGACGTAAAAGGAGTCAGCGGTAAATGTTTCTTAGTGCATTTACAGTAAAAGAAGTTATGAGTTGTCTCTTTGTGTCCTCAGAATAACTGTGCAAAGAGATGAAATGTGCTATATGATTCCAAGTTGTAGGTGGGAGAATAAAAGCAATGTATTGCTAGCCATGGTCACTCTTTCCTTTCTGCTTCCAAAGTTCATCTTTATAACATTTTCCACTTTTTTATGTACTGGTTGGTTCCTTAATTACATTATAAGTTCTGTGAAATAATTTTGATTTATCTTGTTTTCCCATTACCCATAGTACTCAATAAGTCTTTGTCAAATATAGAAATGAATGAATGAATGGGGAAAAAAAAAATCAGTGGGAGACCTCAGGTTTAAACCCAGATTTGAATCTAAATATAGCCCTTTTCCATCTTTTACTAGAATGACTCATCTAAACATTTCTAAACGTTAGTTTGAAAATAAATGATAAAAATAACAAAATAGTGCATAGTCTTCAAGAGCGTGAATTGTTTACTGTCTTTTTAAGCCATTTTTCTCCTACTTTTTTATAATACAGAAACTGATTATAAGGAGATAAACAGTTTTCATGGATTGGTAGGCCTATGTATCACACAATTTTCCAATTGCTTGCTTCATCTATAGAATCTCTTGGAGGCCTTTAGATGTTATAGAAGACCAGTTCCTCTGACTCACATGGGTTGGGGGGCCATGTGTTCTGCTTACGTCTGTTCACTAACCAGTTAAATCTTTCAACCCTCTTGTTGAGAGGGTATCTCAATCTAACTAATGCCTATGTTGATAGTTATAAAAAAACACAAACACCTGACTTATTTCTTTCTAGTTGTTTATATTCCCCTGAAAATAAGATGAGGTTTGGGATGAACCTAACTGTGAATGGAGATATAGTAGACATACGAGTAAAAGCCAGAAAAGAATAGAGGTAAATGGCAGCCTCCACTCTCTCCCTTGGGTTTACACAACAGATAACAGTGTTTAATAAAGCCACTGACAACCTTCTTCATGCAGGGTCCTTGGTAATAATTACTCGCTAATTAGAAGGGCAGGTGCATAGAAACCTGTTAGCCATTCTGATTTCAGGCTCTCGTATGGATTAAGTTAAACCATAGCAAAACTATTTGCTTTCTTCCCTCACTTTTAACAGCATTTTTAGAACAAATTGTGAGGGAAATAGGTGAGAAAGAAGGTAAGATAAAAGAGTAATTCGCCACCTGCTGCTCGGTAAACACTTGGCCATCACTTCACGTCTCTGTTGTTGTTGTTTTAATTTATTCTCCACATACTTCATTTTGATTAGAGTATTAACTTAGAAAGTCTCAATTTGCTTTGCATTTATTATTTTTTAAATTAAAGTTTATTGGGGTGACAATTGTTAGTAAACTTACATAGATTTCAAGTGTACAATTCTGTATTACATCATCTATAAATCCCATTGTGTGATCACCACCCAGAGTCAGTTCTCCTTCCATCACCATATATTTGACCCCTTTACCCTCATCTACCACCCCCCACCCCCCTTACCCTCTGGTAACCACTAAACTATTGTCTGTGTCTGAGTTTTTGTTTATTTATTTGTTTGTCCTTTTCCTTTGTTGCTTCCAGTTTTATATCCCACATATCAGTGAAATCATATGGTTCTCGACTTTTTCTGTGATCTATTTTGCTCAGCATAATAATCTCAAGATCCATCCATGTTGTCACAAATGGCACTATTTCATCGTTTTCTTACGGCAGAATAGTATTCCATTGTGTGTATAGACCATGTCTTCTTTATCCAATCATCTATGGAAGGACAGTTTGGTTGTTTCCATGTCTTGGCCACTGTAAATAAAGCTGCAATGAATATCGGAGCACATATATTTTTACGGATTAGTGTTTTCAGATTTTCTTGTGTATATAGTCAGGAGAGGGATTGCTGGGTCATATTTCTAACACACGTGTCTAGCTATGTGGATGAGCGTTATGAGAACTTAGTTCTCCAAAGTAGTCGTACAAGTGACGGATATCCAAAGGTGGTCAGCAGCAGCGTGCATGGGTCAGCCTTATGCTGAGAATGGATTATTGTTGCTAGGAAGAAGTTAGCTGTTAAGGAGAGGGTGCTCAAACTGGTCCCAGCCTCCCTGCAATCCTTTCTAGACACTTGAAGTCAATTTGGGCAAAGTTCTACGAAGTCTAGAGTTTTGGCAGTATTACTCATAAGTTTTGATTACCTACATGAAGACAAGGGAAAGAAAAATGTTCGTTTAGTCATAAATGTTTCACTGTATTTATTATGGCTCTAAATTACGTGTTTTTTATTTTTCGTTTTTTAAATTGGCAATCACTTAAAAGAATGTAAAACACATAGCAGGACATATATATTTTGCCTTTTGCTCTTTGAAAATATGTGGTTCCAGATAATTTGGGCCGTAACAGGATTTTCCTTAATTTTAGCTGCAAACCGAGGCAGTGTAATACAAGAAGGTGAAGCCTCTACAGTGACACATATAATTAGTTGTTCATGCTCTAAATTGACGTGTCTGATCCATGGCCATTAGTGCTTTTCCACTTAGTATTGTCAGAGCCCACTTGAAAGGTCTCTGGGGTTTATGTTTGTTTCCATGTTGTTTGATGAGGGGTGTGTGCGTACACACACGTGCATACGTAAACACATTGCATTCTTTGTAGAGGTGGGGTTGCAAACAGGGTCCCTGGTTACCTATATGCACATTAGAAAGCGTATTGGTGTTTCCTTCTGTATTGATTTATAAACTGCACGCGTAGCCCCAAATCAACATCATAGACAAACTCTACCCCAGGCCTTCTCTGGAATTGAGTCGGACCAGTAGTTTGTTTCATCTTTTGTCTTGTACTCCCAGAAATCTGCCTTTACTGCTTTACATTTTGGAGTTATATCCTCCACCTTTAGGAAAGGACGGCACGAGACACAACTTTATAGCATCTCCTGGCCCGTTGGCTTTCGTCGTGCCACCAGGCAGGTGTGTGGTTAGAAAACTCTGTGCCCCGGCCTCCATTAGCAATTCACTTACTTTAAAAAATGTTTGTTACATAATACTTGTTTCAAAAAATAATAAGAAACAGGCAGCCAAAAGAAAATATAAGATAAACCATATTAATAATTTCAAAATGTATTTTTTTCTCTTTGTCATTTTCTACATCTCTCCTCCAGCTATGTCTTTTTGTCTCTCTGTCACTCTCTCTGTCTCTTTGTCTCTTTCCATTTTTTCGTCTGTTTGATTCTGTTTTCTGTCCCACTTTATGTCTCTGAATCTTTTTTCAGTTCTTTGTCACCATTACTTTCTTTCTGCCTAGGACATTTTTCACTTAAAAAATGGAAAAAAAAAAAAGGATTATTTTATAAGTTGGAAGTTAAGGCTTTGAAATCATACTGACATGGTATTGATTCTTGGTTCCATTCCTTGTATCTTTGAAAAATTATTTCACCAACCCAAGTCTCATATTTTCGCATCTGTAAAATGTGATTGTTATAAGGATTAAAACAGATAAACTGCTATATATAGTAGTTGATATTTAGGAAATTTGAAGTTATTTAGGAACATATGTGTATTTCTTTACATACCTTCCTGGTTATTTTATGATAAATTTCTAGGAACAGAATTACCTGGTTATATGACATGTAATTTTAAACACTTATTGCCAAATTGCCCTCCAGATAGGTTGAGTATATTAATGTTGCACCATCAATGTCCATACCCTTGCCAATTCTTTTAAATACTTCCTATTAATAAGTAAAGATATTTATTATTTTTATTTTACTTTGATTAATATTGAGGTCCAACATTCTTTATACTTTTTAATAAATTATATGTTTATGTACTTTCCCTTTTTTTCATTGATTGAGGTGTTTGTCTTTTTCTTATTGATTTGTTAGAACTCTTTATATATTAAGAATATTAGCCCTTTGCTGTATATGATGTAAACATTTTACCAAGGTTTTTTGTTTGTTTGTTTGTTTAAGTATGTTTTTCCAGGACCCATCAGCTCCAAGTCAAGTAGTTGTTTCAATCTAGTTGTGGAGGGCACAGCTCACAGTGGCCCATGCGGGAATCGAACTGGCAACCTTGTTGTTAAGAGCACCGTGCTAACCAACTGAGTTACCCGCCCACCCGTTTTGGGGTATTTTTATGTAGGGATATTTTAATTGTTATGTATACAAAGCATTAGTCTTTTATGATTTCCACCTTTTTAGATCTAGGTGTTGAGAAATATTTTTCTTTTCTTGAGAAACTCATATTGCTTTCCCCTTTTTGACTCTTCAGTCAAGTCTTCATTAGCCTGGGTTTTCTAAAAGGGCAGGATGCCACAGATAATTTAAAATCTTGGTTAAACATTATACTCAATACATATTACAAAATGGATTACATACCAACTTATTTATCAAATGTTAAACCTAGTATTTGTGAATTTACTTGGCATTCCACGGATGTTGTCTGAAAGTTGGAATATTCCGTTAAGTAAAACAAAACATTATAGAAATTGCTTGATGAAAAGTAGTCCAGAGGTTACTCTGTGTGGAAATAGTCTGTTGTTTTTTGTTATTAGTTGTGTTCACTTTCTTGCATCAGTTCAGAGCCTTTGCAACTTTAGTCTGTCTTTGAGCAAGTGTCATTTTTGCTTCATAGGTGGTTTAGATTCTAGGGGGTCTACATGGGTCATCTCAGCATCATTAATGAGCTCCTTTGGGTGAGCTAGTGCTGTGAGAGAGGTCATTCCTTCCTCTGTCTCTGGGATCTCACGATACCATCACAGAGCCTTCATAACCTGGCCATGCCCTGATGTAGCTCCATCAACTTACTTCCTGTGAGTTCCATGTCATTATCAGGATGAAGTGAGGCCACCAGAGACGTATCAAAGGCAAATCCCGTCAGAGAAGAATTTTGCTTCTTCGGTGTGGATTCATGTAGGTGCCGTTGTCTCGTACCCATCAAAGACATTGTCTTTTCTTGGCCAACAGGGAAGGACTTTGTCGTGTCATTTTCTTTTTTCACTTGTTTTCCTTGGCCTAATGAACAATACGAAGATCAAAGAGAAATTAATCATTTTTGTTCTTCATGTAAATCATAAACTATTTATTTTCTATTGTAGTATAATTTGTGTAGTATTTCTCCTCCCCCCCAAGCCCTGGGATTATTGAATACTTGCACTTTTCAAAACGTAAAGCATTATATGTTTTCATCTCTGCTCAACTCATGTTTTCATTACTAGGTTACATGTCTGATTTCAGGAGTAAGCAATAAAAGGCCTGGGTTGCAGTTGGGGTGTGTGGGTAGAGGTTCACACATTCCAGAAGCAACCATATGGCTTTTATTGAGTATTAATGAAATTTCTAACAATGGATGCCTTATAAAATATTTTGTCTAATTTGAGTTCATTTCAATTTCATGCATGCGTCTAGCATCTATTACCAGGTTTTCAGATAGTCAAATGGCTCACGTTTCCTCTATGCTATCACCACCACCCTCCTACCCCCCAACATCAAGACATGAGTTACTATGAATGTCTCCTCTGATTTCCAGGAAACTCAGAGGAAATTTACTGTTTAACGGTAGCATCCATTTAGGTCCTTTTTGCATGCCTATTTTATGATCTCCCTTTCTCTTTTTTACTCCACAAATGTGCCTCCTGTGTTCTTTGTGAAAACAAACAGGATTTAAATTGCCAAAATAAAAAAAAAAGGTTATTATGTCTATTATGTACCCCCAAATTAATATCATATTTTCCCCTGCATTTACTTAATTGACCACAGCTTGGTTTATTTTTCCAATAACAATGAAGGAAGTTACCATGAGATATCCATATTTAATCAATAGACATTATGGCCAACTCTTAACTCAGGATCATGAAAAGCTGTCAAGCAGGGGTTTCCTGGCAGTAATTTATCCACCCGGCACCATTTATAAATGACACTGCACACCAGAGACACCCGGCTGGGTAACAGGGTGCAACTTACACGACCACCTCTGTTCTCACAGTCTGAAAGTGGCAGCCAGACCCAAATTGCAACGGAGAGAGACAAGCCCTATGAAAGAGATGTGCAAAAGTGCTGGGGGGTTGGGGAGGTGGGTTCAGGGAGCAGAGTTAGTAAACAGAGGACCTCTCTTCTGAGTGTGGTGGGCAGCCATTGGAGGCTTTTAAGAAGCGGGGAGTGATGCAGTCAGATTTGCATTCAGGGCAAATACAGAAGAGTATCACTGCAGAACAATAGGTCACTCCATTGATATACTGGCACCCTAGAGAAAAATATCAGACGTCTTTAAGCTCTTCACAGTTTCTCAGTCGGTGATGCTTTTGATTATTCCTTCCAACCACCTAATGAAACCAGCAGGTGAATCCTGATGGTTCCTGTTTTGCAGATTAGACAAGAGCTGGGTGAGCGCTTGGGGGCTCTTTGACTTGTGCAGGGACTTGAAAGATTTGCACCAAGTCTGTCCTGCCCTACGCCCCTGGCTTCCACACCCAGCCTCTCTTCCTGGTGCTCGCACCAGGAGGGTGGTTCAGAGGGGCCGTGCTGTGCTAAAGCTCATGCAGATCGCTGAGCAGAGCTCGGGGAAGAACACAGGCTCCCGTCTCACAGGAAAGACATGGGATGTGTGTGTCCTGATCAGAACAGACACGGTGTGAGGAGCCCAGGAGAGAAGGGGATTAAAGACCAGGAGCCATGGACAGAGCACTGATGTGGACAGGGAAGGGAGTCTTTAGTGCAACCAGATGCCAGCAGGTGACGGTGGACCAGGGACCTCCTGACGGGTCATCAGAGAGGTCAGATCGTTTTAGATTCTGACTCCATGAAATGGTCTTTCATGAGCTTTAGCATCACAGTTCTGAGACATAGTTTGACTGTGGAACATCATTCATTTTGAACAAATATATTGAGCTCTTATGTGCCAGGAACTCTCTCGAGTGCTGCGGATGCCCAGGAGGGAGCAGAGTCCCCTCCTTCGTGGAGCTCTGCTAGGAGAAGCAAGTGTGTGCACAAGTAAATTACAGCACAGCATGGGCAGCAGAGAAACGGGCATGGAAAATGCTTTCCCGGAGCACAGACAACTGAGATGGTCCCGAGCCTTTGGGGGCACGTCAGTGAGGCCACATTTGAGCTCAGGCTTGAAATGTACATGAGAAGTTACAAAGGAGAATGAGGAAGATATTCCCAAGCAGGGAAACATGGTACAAAACACGTAAATGATTTATACGTGTTTTAAAAAATGAAAACAAATGAGATTTTTTTACTGTGTCTTAATTTCAAAGTTAGGGATAGGTATGTCCCTTTCATCCATAATTGGGTTTTTAGGTAAATGTCATTGTAAAGAGTTTTATGTCATTTTGATGACTTCCAAGCTTGAGAGAGTCTGATATGAAGTCTAGGCCACCTTCACTGGTTTTGTCTCTTAAACAACTGCTTTTCCCAAACTTCAGCTGCCCAGGCTTAAACAAGAAATACATTTGGATATGCATTTTGAAGATAAATTCTTTAAAATGAAATTTTCAAGCTATATTGCTGATTTGTGCGTTAAATATTTCCCACAAAAGAAAATGATTTTAAAAAATGATTTTACCAAAGTTTGGTTTTTACATCGGTGTTTATGTTTTGAAATTGAAAAAGACCGATTTTAGTGACAAATGTGAAACTCTCCACTCAAACCTGAAACGTTAAAAAATCATTATGCTTTTTGTTGATTTTGTGTTTCAACCCACTGCAGATATTATTGGTATTTCTTTTTTTAAGCCCAATTCCTGTAGTTGAGAGAAATGTTGAACTAGGGTAACTCGGGACTTTATAAAGTAAAGGTGGAAAAATGCATTCCCCCATTTGCTACTGGACTTAATCTGCACCTGGTCCTAGTAGCTACTCGTTTTGGCCACCATTCACCTAGGTAGTTTATCAAGTGACATCCCTCCCAGGTGGCATGGGCTGACTCTCAGTCTTTCTCTTTCTTGATGTGATTGTGTAGTGATGTATGCTGTCACGCTAGTGAGGGCTTGGTGAGGAACCATCCAATGACCTGCCCCCAGGCCAGGGAGTTGGTTGATTGCCAAACAGTAATCCACTACAATTAACTCTCAAAGATCTTATTCTGAGAGATGGGATGGCAGCCATGTGGAAAAGCTGAAATGGTGATTGATCATTCGGCTAAGATTTTGTTTGGAGATACATTTGAATAGTTAAATTCATCATTATCCCATTTAGAAATTTCAACCTTGGGTCAGCTTGAGCTCTAATTTTGTTAATTTTATTCAATTCCAAAATAAAAGTTAAAATCACTTTTTCAGTCTTTATCAAGGATAGAAATGTTTAATTAACCATATATATGAGGTCTGACCATTAAGTTCGTGAACTTAATTGCAACGATGTTGCTAACCTTTTTTGATATCAGAGGAATTATTTATTATGAATTTGTACCAACTAGATGCACAATTAACCAAGTTGACTATTTGGAAGTGCTGAAAAGGCTTCGCGAAAAAGTCAGATGACCGGAAATTTTGGCCAACAATTCATGGCTCTTGCATCACGACAATGCACCAGCTCACAGGGCAATGTCTGTAAGGGAGTTTTTAGCCAGTAAACAAATAACTGTATTGTAACACCCTCCCTACTCACCTGATCTGGCCCCCAGTGACTTCTTTCTTTACCTAAAGATAAAGGAAATATTGAGAGGAAGACATTTTGATGACATTCAGGACATCAAGGGTAATATGACAACAGCTCTGATGACCATTCCAGAAAAAGAGTTCCAAATTTGCTCTGAAGGGTGAACTAGGTGCTGGCATTGGTGCATAGCTTCCCAAGGGGAGTACTTCGAAGGTGACCATAGTGATATTCAGCAATGAGGTATGTAGCACTTTTTCTACGATGAGTTCGCCAACTTAATTGTCCGACCTCGTATACCTCCGACCTCTTGTGGAATGAAGTGGGTATAAATAAGACAGTTTGAAAATATACTATTAAGGTGGGGAAATGACTTAAGCGATCGATTCTTTAGTTTTTAAGATATGTTGCTCTAAGCTTCTGTCGTTAAGCTATTTTTAGTTACAGAAACCATAACTATTCATTCAGTCCCTTTAAAAAAGTCTTCTGGCAATTCATGCAATCACCCAGTCAGCTAATAAGAATCAAAGATCATATAATGTTTTTTAGGCTGTGTTCCCCATACATATTGAGTTCATTACATAAGGAAGTACTGCTTTCTTATTTTGATGGGTTTTTGTTGTTTCTTCTAAGAGCTTTATTATTATTATTATTATTATTATTATTTTATTTATTTATTTTTTTAATTTCTAAAGATGTACCCAGCATTCAGCACAATTGTAGATAGACTCAGAGGTCAGAATTTCAGCATCTCTCTGGGTGAAACAATAGGACACAAATTCCAGCTTTTCTGTGGATACAAATTAGTCAATTCCTTTATTAACATTTCTTTGTTATTGAGAACTTACCATGTGCCAAGGATACAAGGTCAAACAGATACTCATTTGCCTTCATGGAGCTTACAGTTTGAGAGTGGAGATAAATGCTTAAAATCACACATCTGATAAATAAAGATTTGTGCTCTGAAAGAGATGTACAGAGGTTTTAAGCCCATCCTCTGGGGAGGAGGGAAGGCTTTTCTGAATCAAAAAGGAGCGTATGGAGTTGAAAGTCCGCCTGGCTGTCAGTAGGAAGCCGAGTTTGACTTCCCAGGTCTTACTTAGCAGGGGTATTGTCCCAGGGCTGTTTTGGCACTTTTTGGCGATGATGGTGGTCACAGTGGTAGATGACTAAAGGCTTTCGTTGGAGGTCAGGTCCACCAGACAACGAGAATGTGAAAAAGAACCACACAGGGAAATGTTCCTGCAGGCCAGTTTCAGTTAACCCATCCATCTGGCGTTCATGTTAAGTGGTTAAACCTGTTTGCATTTATTAGCACTACAGCCTAACCCTGTTTTATACACAAAGCATCCTTCAAGCATTGTCTATTATACTGAAATTTCCAGGAATGCAGTCATCAGGTATATCAGGGAAGCTGTGATTTTTTGTCTGCTTGGGAACTTTACTAAGAGTTAATTCTCATTTTGAAAAATTGTATCACCAATAAGAAGCCTCCTCATGAAATGTGAGTTGCTTGTGCAACACACTTGTAACTGTGTGCGCATGCACTTGTGAATTCAGTGATACTATATCCCGGGGGTGCCAAAAAAATGTATACAAGTAGACACTTTGGTCAACGTTGCTCAAGCAGTAGTTTGCCATCATCAGAAGTGTCTGGACGCTGATGGTAACCACTTTGAGCACCTTTTGTCATTGCAGAAGTCAGACGTGACTTGTATTCATCTTTTGTTATTGGTATATATTGAGTATTACAGTTTTAATGCAGTTTTCCTTTCTTAAAATGTGTATACATTTTTTGCACCCTCTGTATGAATGCAAGCATATCGCTTTTTCATGACATACATGACCATGCCTCAACTTTCCCAAAGTAAAATACATATTATTTTACTTTACATTTCTTATGTTTTATTTCTTCTTTAGGTTACAGTTAGGTCATTAGATAGATTCATTTAAATTCTGCGTGTAGGTAGGTAATGTTCTATGTGATTTTATTTCAATATAGTAAGTGGGACATGAAAAGAGAGCCTTGGATCTGAGATGAAAACTACTGTTTTAAACAATAGGTGTGTTTTAAAATATTAAGCAAAAGTGTTTTCATAGTCAAGCTGAAAAGTCATTGGATTCTCTAGTTTCAGAATGTTTGACAGATAAGGCATCTTGACTTTTAAATAAAATTCAGAAGCAAATGTCTCATTTTCGACCTCTTTCTGGCCCGGTTTTTAGAGGAAATCTCTCCGACTCCGTACATAGAGAGATGCAGAAGGAAGCGTGTTACAACAGCTCTCCTGGGAATATTTGCATTGGGTTGTCTTGTTTGGGCAACTTAGTACTAATATCGCTGGGCTGAATACTCTAAAATGGAAAGGTCATTTGGAGAAAAAATAACTTACAAATAAAATCAAGATTTTTAGAATGCTTTCCTGGAGTGGGTCTGTTTCTCTGGAGGAAAGCCAGTCATTCAATGGAAACACATTGAGATGCTTTACAAGCGACTGTTTTGTTTTAATAGATACCATCATGAATGAGTAAGACACCATCCCACTAGTGCTACAAAGAAAGTATGACTAGTCTGTGGTCCAGAAGATTCAATTACATTCTTAGTATTTATAGATACAGCCTTTTGGAGGTTATGGGATGTATAAAGTCAGGAGAAAGGGGGCAGTTTTACCTGGAGGACAGCAATTGGGTCTGAAGTAGACATAAGAGCTTCCAGGGACAAAACAAATATTGAAGAATCTATTGGAGATTACTAGGAATATAGTTACCAGTTAAGTCCAGGAAGTGAACTTTATGAAAAGAAATTAATATCTTCCTTGACGTTTTGTGGAAATCAAATAATATGTAAGCAGTATTTTGTAAGTTCTAAGTATAAGGTGGTTTTGTTCACAATCATTCAAGTATACATTATACTGGAGTTAGGATGTGTTAACAGAAACTTATCACGTGAAAGCCAGCAAGGCTGAAACAGGTGATAGATAAATCAGATGCATATGTTTTTCTTGGGTATGCTATTATCACAAATTTTGAATGATCAATTTTTACGTTGCTTATTTGTCAAAGCTCAGATAAATCTAAACAGTGCCAGTTTACATTCGCCCTCACCCCTACCCGTCTCATCTTTTGGTTATCTTTTCCGAGAGTGTCTGGAATCTCCCTCCAAGATAATGCCAATCTTTTCCACTATGTCTAAAACACGTTGTAATCAGTGTACCGACTCTCTCAGGTAGATGCAATTTTAAGCTTTCTACTTCTCCAATAGGAGTAAAGCAATTGCCACTTGCCAAATAAGATCTACGTAATGATGAACGTGAGGGAAAAGATACGTGAAGGGCAAAAGGATATTGTTCTTTCTCTGAACATACTATCACACAAGGTCTGTGCTTGAAACTTTTCTGCTTAAGAAGTGCTGGATCGTAGGATTTCTCATGGCTCTCCTTTCGATCTCGTTGTCTTCCTTATTAAACCTCACTTTTCTCATTGCTTTTTGTCCCCTTCAGACATCTGGATGTTGAGGATGAGAAGCGATTCTCATTGTGTCCTTTCTTCTGTGCCACCCTCCCTTATCAGTGTCTCGGTTTTCCTGCCTTTAATGTAGCTGTCCTCCTGCCACTCCCCTCTTTCTGTCCCCTCCCCACCCCACCTCCCACCATTACATAGGCGCCCAGCCTCTGGCCTGGAGTTTTTGGAACCTGAGGCTCTTCAGCAATAAGGGCCTTAGGTGAGAGAGGTGGGTGTATTCAGAACCATTGACATTTGATTAATAAAGTCAAGAATGTGATTTACTGGCATGTTTAAATGTGACTGTAAAGAAGCACGTTTCTAGGGAAAAAACTCATAAATATAATAGTTGATTGTTATTAAGGAAAAAAAGGAAAAAGAGAAAAAGAGAATAAAAAATTTATTTTGGTTCTACGTAAGAAATACTGACTATAAGCAGTTATACAAACTGCTTAAAATTTATATCCAAGTGTAATTGATACCAGTAATAATTATGTATGTTGTAGACTCTGGTTTAAAAGTGACAATATGGATGATCCATCATTTAAAGATACATCATAGCATATGGATCCCATTAATTTTTATGTGTTTATTACAGCATCTAAACTTTACATTCATATGTTTATAATCTTCATCATGTATTTCTCTCATTATATGGCTTGCTCTCAACACCAACAACAAAATGGAGGGGATGCAATGGGGGCTCTCTCTTTCTCTCTTAGTATCGGTCAGATCCTAAATATAGTTTAGGATGACATACTTTCAAAAAGATACATAGAGAAATGAAATGTAAAAGAGGCAAATTTGTTAAAACACTTTGAACAGTGTTTCCGAGGAAATTGTCACTGGCCTTGAGATTAATTCATCTGGAGAGATGATTTAGGAGTATTTAGTAACTTTGTCCCAAGAAGTTGAGAGATTTGTTTGTTTGTTGTTTATGCTAGTCAGTTCTGCAGTTCCACAGGCCAACTGGGTTTACAGTGAAATTAAGGAGTGATTATTTTCACCTTGAGATTTCTCCTATAAGTGGGTAATGGAGCATCAGAACATGATTACCAAGGAAAGCTATGAAATCTCCATCCATGTGGATTTTTGAAAACAATGGCTTTTGGTTGACTTAAGCAAAGTCTTGATCTAATCAGAGGTTTGAGCATAAAAGAGATGGCATTGTGAGGTTTCTTTTATTGCCTGTTCATATTCATGTATAGAGGTAGGGATTACTTCCAAAATACTCATCCCCTCAACGTCCAGTTCTGTCCGTTTCTATTCCAGCTGGTCTTTTTGAAGGCAATATACGTTTGCCCCTATTTCTGACCGTTCGTTTCAGGTTGCCATTCTCTTTTGTAACCTAATATCAGCATTATGAAACGTTTTGGGCCAAATTATTAAAGCAAAAGTCATTTCTTCCCTGCTGTGGGTTAAACAGTACCTCCCTATTGTTCCACCTTCCTTGGATTCTTCACAATAGGTTCCAGACCTAGGTTAATTAGCAACTGTGTTAACACCTCCTTGAGCTCAGGTGGTTCAAATACAGCCTGCTGAGACATTATTTCTTAAAAGGTGAGGACTAATGACCCAACTTTTAGTCACCATCTCAGAGGCCAGTTTTCAATCTCGTAAAAATTTTAAGTCATGGAAGCTCACCATAGAAAGTCATGAGCTGTCATAAAATGCTATTCCGGATATAGTTGGTTGGAATTGCCTGGGTACTTGGTAACCTAAAATACAAGTTAATAGTAATTCCACCTCATTTAGTTGTGTTTAAGGTGCTTGAGAGTTATGCTTAATAGACCATAAAAATTATACCTTAAGACACTACTTAAATACAATACTAAATCCTTGTACAAAATTCTCCCAGAAACTACAATTTTAAAAATCATTATAAAATGTTAACCTCACATTTTTCTGTATGAAGACTTTTGATTATATCAAGTTTTAGGTGTGCCAGAATTCTTAAAATGAATTTATTGCAGAAACGATAGTTTGGTTTTTGCCCCTTCTTTTGGTAATTTGGTTAGTAAATATTTAAGTGTAGGTTTGCTCAAATATTAATATTTTATATGTATAGGTTAATATGTCATGAATGAGATAAATTTATCTCCTCTAATAAACAGCTTTAGGATAGAATCCCAGCAGAAATTCCCTCTAAGTGGCATGGGAACAAAATTGGATAATGGTTTGAAATGTAAAATGATGTCAGTGTTTGTGTATCATTACTGAATGTGCATGGGGTTAAAAGCAATTAAAATGCCAGAAATTAGACTGTCACCAAAAGAAGAACAAGGCAGATGTTTCCCTACCTGTTGCATTGCCAGGCACAGTACGATGACATACTGCTCACCTGTTATTTTATTTAATCTTCAAAACCACCCGAAGAGGCAGTTATTATTATAGCTCTGAATGAAAAGAAGGGGAACTGAGGCTTTATGGTTAAATAATTTACTTGAGGCCATATTGCTATTAAAGCAGCATCCAAACTTTAACTTATCCCACTTCAAAAATCCATGCTTTCCTCTATATCATAATACATACATGGCATGGCCGTATTTAAAGAAAGAACTAGGAAAAATCAGGAAACCTTTCGAATGGATCCCTCAGTGATGGAAGGGATGGCAAGAACATAAAAAGTGTTACAAGTATTATACACAAATAGGAGGGAACTTGGAAAAATGATTAATTACATAATAGCACTGCCACACTTTCTAGAAGTCTTATGGAACAAGTGTTCGAAACGAGAGGTTGGAAATTGATCATTTAGGCCAGCTGATGTCCAAAGTTTTTACAAGTCATAGGGCATTTTGTTAAGCAGTCTTTAATGTCTTAATGTCTGACTGTTGCAAATAGGTTGGTGTTTCTTTTTTCCAGTTTTAATGTGATTTGGTGGGGGGAGGTTGCTGAGAGCCTAATCGAATCAATACTTTTGTGTGGCCACCTTATGAATTAACAATTATTCAAAAGTTACTGCTACTTGGATGTTTAGAGTGATGTATATACCATCACATCTAAGCACAGTTTTAATCTTTGTCTCACATGTAACTGAAATATATGAATAAAGTTTCTTTGAGGAACTATCCAATTTCAGTTATTGCTTGAAAAGTAAAAACAATAGTATGTTTATGGCCACGGGATATGGATAACATTGAATGGCGACATTATTGGTTATCAATAATGAATGTCTCATGAGATTTGTAGACCTTATGAAGATCTATGGATTTAAAATCATAATAGCAAATTTCCTAATTATTTCCCTCGTTTTCTTTTCTATACAGATTGGAGGCTGGCAGGCAAAATAATGTGCAGGAAAATATTTTGAAAGCAGTTTATTTAAATATCGATGTATTAAAATGTCATTATAATTCTTTAAAAGTACTTTTAGAATGTACAAAAAGGTGTTTTTATTGCCTTTCAATTACTATTGAAAGGAATAATTTATTACCTCAAGAAAATGGAACTTTTCCATTCTCAAGAGCAAGTCTGCCGTATTGTATTAGTCAGGTGTAGTTTTGGGTAAATGCTAGTAGCTGTGTTATTGATGTAGTTTTATTTCCCTTACAAATACTCATTACTCCCAGTGGAAACCCATGAGAAAGACAGACTCTTCAGATTATCAGAGTTTCCTTGTTTTTTTCTCTATCTCTCATAAAGGTCTTTATGAGAGACAACATGACCTAACATGACACAAGCATGGGAATCAGAATGCCTTAAGCTTGCATTCCAGCTTTATTACTAGAGGGGAAACCGAGTGCTTTAATTTCACAGAAGGTCCGTGTCCTCACCAGTAAAATGAAGATGAAAGAAGGTGATGTAAAAGCACCTTGAATCACCTTATATTTAGTCAGTGAAATTTAGTTCCATCTCTTCCATTTTCTTACCTCTTGTATTCACGTTATGTGAACGTTTTGGGGGTTGGAATAAGTGATTTAGGTAAGCCATTTTGTTTTCCTGAGTTTCTCCCAAATGAGTAGAGAACACAGCTCAGCTCCTCCTGGCTGGCTGGTCTCCTTCATTCCCACATCTCATGTATTCTAGTTCTCTTAGTGAGTCTTTGAGTGTTGGTAGGCAAAATTGGTATCCATGGGTTTCAAAGACCTACCACAAGTATAATGAGAGAGGAAGAGAAACAAAATGGTTAGATACCTGCATATAGCAGTTTGTATGTTACTGCCCTACTTAATCTTATAAAATAATATGTAAGACAGGTAGTATTAGCCATATTTTACAGAAGAAATTGAGCCTTCAAGGAATTCTAAGACAACTAACTGGGGATAGGTAGCACAAAAAAAATTAAGCTCTCAGCTCTCTGTAAAAATGTGTTCTTCCAAAATACAATAAGTTTTGTTCTTAAAGGAGAACCGTTTTCTAAACGCAAGCACGTGGTTAGGTATTGAAATGTTCTCTGGACATGGAGTTTTGTACAGATGGCTTGGACGTTGGTCCTGTATGGGACACATATTTGGAGGAAATCAGGCATGTGTGTAAATGAGTATAACAAAAGAGAGAATATGTTAAACACCATAAAAGGGATTCAGATAAAATGCTTTTTGGTTCAAAGGAGGACAAAGATATTTTTGGTTGAGCAGTCAAGAAAGTCTTTTTTGTTGAGATGACATTTGGGTTGGGCTTTATATAATGAGTAGAATTTGGATATGTAAACATAAGCTGTTGGGAAGCTTAGAAAGAGGGAAGAGTATGAACAAAGGTGTATGGCTGACAGAATAACTTGTAGGTATTTAACAAAAATGGTGAGTGGTTCAGTTTCTCTGGCACATTGAGGGCAAGGAATGGACTAATCAAGAAAGGAATGTGAAATCTTGAATGATGTGTTAAAGATTCGAGACTTTGCTGAACACTAGGGTGCTGTTAATGGGTTTTGATCCCAGAATTAGCACCGTATGATTTAGGAATAATATTAATGGTAATACATAGTAATAATGTGGGCCTCAATGCTATGTGTCCATCTGGTGGTTATAGTCAAGCAGCCGTTTAGGGGGTGATAGAAATCATTCTGATGAGAAGTAAATAGCTTTGGTAAGGACATTGGGAGTAGAGACAAAGCGAAAGATGAGGGCAATATTAAAATAGGGATATACAACATATTAGATGCCTAGGGCAGGGGAAAGGCAGGCATCTAAGGTAGCACCCTTGTTTCTGTCTTGTAACATAGTCAGAAATATGGGAGGCACAGAGGAGGAACAGGCAGGTTTCAAAGAGAGAATGATGCCTTGTAGAGTTTAAAGAAAGGGTGGAAATGGATTTCGGGTTAGACACGAGGAGTGGGGTTAGGGAAAGGTTATTGTAAGGAATCTTGATTTGTGAGTGATCTGCCTCCATCAAGGAGATAAACTAAGGCATGCGAGAAAATGGAGCTTTGCTATTGAAAGACAGAACACAAGTGAAATATTCTATGTTTCTGTATTAAGATAAAGCAAAAGAGATGGCAAACAAAGAAAAAAGTAGAAGCAGCTAGAAAGAACTTAGAGAACTTTTCAGGGAAGACAAAAGAAACAGAGGTTTCAAGAAAGAAGATATTTCCCTGTCAAATACTGCAGGGAAAGCCAGGGAGGTGGATAATATGCCTCCCCTCTCCAACAAGCCATACTTTTGTACGTGGAAAATGAATCTATTTTTGTATTTGTGACCTCATCTCAGATACCTGGAATCATTTTCTCTCTCACTTTAGAATTTGAGAAGTTTTCCGCTGAGTCAGTTTTACTATTGGAATCAAAGGGTCTCTTGATTCCATCCACTTTGCAAATTACCATGTATATCAGTGGCTACTGAATGTAAGTGCATAGAACAAAGACCTTGAAAATTAATATTTAAATAACACCAAGAAAGTGTAATATTTTGTATAGGTTACATTTTCTCCTGTCATTTTAGTAGGAATTCTATGACGACTTTTTTTCACACTGCTTCTTAACAGTATACTCATTTGTGGTTTCAAAACTGGGGTCAGAAACCTGTGGGATGGTGTTCCGGCCGGCCTCTTGCTACTATCTCAGCTCCGTGAGCTGAAGCTTGTGTCCCCAAAATTCAGGCTAGAGAGGCAAAATAAAGACTATTGTTTTTTTTATCATCATTCTACCAGGAAAATGGAAATTTCTAGCTTTTCACAGTTCTTTTTTAAAGCTTCCTTGTACCTCAGTTGACATCTAGGTTCTATTAAAAACATCACTGCTGTAAAAATACATTTCGCTGTAAATAATAATCTCTATCTAGAAATCCACAGGTATCTCAAATTCAGTATGTCTAAAATATAGCACATCTTTCTTTCCCTCCAACCTGTCCTTTATATTGCATTTCCCATATCTGTCAATAACAGCTTCCTGCATTGACTTGCCCAAGCCAGAAACAAGAGAGTTATTTTTCATCTTCTTTCCACTGTCCTCTACTATATTCCATCAGTCAGTCAAGTTCTATCAAATATTTTGTCCTGATTAACTCTTCAGTCTGTCAGGTACTTCTGCTCTCTTGCCTGCCACTGGTTATAGCTCACTGTAATTCTTCGTAATCGTATTTATTGAGCATATCGCCATGTGTTGGGTATTATTCAGGAACTGGAGCTAAGACAGTGAACAAGAGTCAGTACATGCTTGCCTGAAACTGGCAGTCTGGTGGGGAAGACAGGCACTTGCCCATCAGTGATATTAATATTTAATTATCGATGGGATAAATGTTCCAAAGAAAAAACTACAGAGACAACAGGAGAAGAACCAAGGGCAGCTTTCTTGAGAAAAAGAAGAGACGCAAGCTGAAGAGGATGAACAGGTAAGACAAAGTGGAGAAGGAAAGCATTCAAGGCTGAGGGAATTCTGGAAGCTCTACACTTGGAATGAACGTGACACTTGGAAGCTCTGAAATCAAGATAGTTGGGGTACAGTGAGCAAGGTGCATGGATGGAAGCTGCAGCTGAGTTGAAACCATATCATGCAGGGCTGGTAGGTATGACGATCATGTACTTCGCAGCTGAAATACTTATTAGAGTGAAGGGGCGATGGGTATTAAACAGGGAGTGTTCTGGGAAAGACAGGCCGTATGGTCACTACCGAGAATCATGTTAATGATTTTAGGTTTTATCCTAGGAGAAAAGGAAGACCATTGAAGAGTAAAAGTAGGGCCATGAATTCATCAGATTAGCTTCTCAAGTAGCATTTGCCTCCACCACCGCTGCCCTCTTTGGCTACTTTTTCTTCTTTCATTTTATCTCACAACCCTTATCGTTACATGAATGTATGTATTTATCTGTTTGAGTGTTTTATGTATTTTTTACTTCTTGAATTTAGGCTTTGTGAGGACAGGGACTGTTTTATTCACTGCTTCAAATCCACACCTAGAATGGTACACAACACCTACCATGTTTCCCCGAAGATAAGACCTAGCCGGACAATCAGCTCTAATGCATCTTTTGGAGCAAAACTTAATATAATATCCGGTCTTATATTATGCTATAATATTATGCTTATATTATGCTATAATATAAGACCGGGTCTTACCTAACATAATATAAGATCTGGTCTTATATTAATATTTGCTCCAAAAGATGCATTAGAGATGATTGTCTGGCTAGGTCTTATTTTCGGGGAAACACGGTATCAGATGTTATACAAATTGTTACATCAATGAATCAGATAGCTTTTTCCAGACACTGTGATTATTGTCTGAATGGATTAGAAGGAGTAAGAGTGGATGGCAAGAGACGGTGGTAACATGTAAAGAAGACTATAGATGGAGAGATAGTTAGAAAGTATATTTGGGACGCAGTGATAATATAGATGGAGGTGGGATGGAAGAGGAGACATCAAAGATGACTTCTGGATTTCTGGAATGAGCTACTGGATGAGATGCTTAGAGAAGGACTATGGTGTCATGGTAAAGAGTGCAGCAGCTCACCCTGACTACCTCTGTCGTGGACACTGTGACCTTGGGCGAATTGCTTAGTTTCTGCTTGCCCTGACTCCTTCATCTGGAAACTGGAGGATACAATGAGCAGCTGATTCGGACCTACTCTGCAGGCCGAAATTACGGGGATTTCATGGAAGAATATATGTAAGGCATTTAGAATAGTGTTTCATACATCAAAAAGTTCTCAGTGGAAGTTAGGTACTGTGGGAAAGTGTAGAGGACAAATAAAAGGGAGGAGACTCAGTTTAGTTTTGTAACTGTTGAGTTTGGGTTTCCATGAGACATCCAAGTAGATATGCCAAGACGGCATTTGTAGTAATGAATTTAGATCTCAGAAAAGGCCTGGGTTAGAGATAGAAATCTGGGAATCATCTGAATATGAGTCCTTGAATTCATTAAGAGTGTTTAGCACCAGACTCCAGGGGACACAAACATGTAATCGTGGGGAAGGGAGCCTGAGAAGGAGGGTCAAGAGCGTGATGACAGAACCAGGGGCCAAGAGGGGGGACAGTGGTAAGCTGTGCCTGTGCTTCTCCTCTGAGCTCACGGAAGGCCAAGGCCATATGCGCGACCGCTCCTCCCATCCGGGCAGCATGCCACGGCCATTGTGAACCCTCCAGGCTAGTCTCATCTCCCTTCCACTTAACATCTTTCAGTGACTCCCCAAATCATTCACTTCCAAGTGGAATCGTCTCGGTCTGCTATTCAAGGCACTTCACATTCTTACTCAAATGTACGCCTTCTCCGGAAGCACACCAAACACGCCATACTTTCTCTTCCTGTAGGTGTCATGCGTGCTGTTCCATCTACCGTCACTGCCCTCCACTTCCTGTCCCCAAGGCTAACTGTGGGTGGTCCTGCCAGAGCCAGCTGTAGGATGACTTCTGTGAGGAAGTGGGGCCCAGATGGACCTTTCCTCTACCCCTACGGAATCTCCTTCTCTTCCAGGGGAACGCTTACCGCACTTGGTTGTATTTGTTCATTGTGTTTGTAGACCTGCTCTCTTAGGCCACGAGCTCCCGGAGGGAATGCGTGTTTTGTTGGATCTTGGGTACCATGTCCAGTGCTTGCCACGGTACACACGCCACATGTCTCCAGAATTAAAGAATGGTGAAAAAGAGGATCCCAGTGATCTCTCAAATGCCATCTAACCATTTCACACTCACTCAGACAATCCAGAAAAAGTTTAATATAGGCTAGATCCAGGTGCAGAAATAGTATATTCAGACTCTAGTCAGATATATCCACAACAAGCTCAGATAAACTAGGGGTGGGCAGAATTGGTTCATGGAGTTACTGAATGATTTTAAATGCCACGAAATTATCATAGAAATCTGTACATAACGTATTTTTTGTATAATCATAATTAGCAAGCTGGGTCAGTTCTAAGTTTAAGATTGACCTATCATATGTGCCTCTGTACATATGATTTAGTTCTCAAGTGCTTCCTTTATTCTAGCACTTTAACAAGTGCTCTGGAAGTGAAAAACATAATCCTCATACTCTCGGTATCTTTTACGTTGACACAAAAGACACAGAAACCAAGGGTGGGTGGATGGAGCCTTCAAATCCTGTAATTGTTTAATCCTGGGAGATGAGTTTCACTTTAACATTTGGCTTTGAAAGAGTCTGTGTGGTGATATCACTTCACTGCTGTTTAGAAAGCTTGGGTTTTCTCAAGTGAACTGAGTAGCTCTGTTTGATTATCTAATTTATTTCACCTCTACTTTAAAATTTATGGTTTTTTTTTTACTGTGGATTAGAAATGGTATTTAGAACTTTTATTGAGGACTAGAGGAAAATTATACCTCTCCTTTCAGGTGCATTATTTCAGGATCGATAACCAGAAGAGCATAATGGCAAAACATGATGGTTTTATCCGTGAGACATGACAGCACCAGCTAGTCAGTCAAACCAGGAATTTTCCTATCCCCTCCAAAGTGACCCATGTTTGGACCAGAATGAATGGAAGCACAAGAGTCGAAGTCCAAATTCTGGGTTCAGAAGTTTCTCATCTGAGAAGCATCAGATAATGATGAGTCATTATCATTATAATGACGAGCGCCCAGGATGACATTCTGGGCCCTGTCTGAAATGGCACATTATTTGGTGGTGACATGTTTGTTATTGTTAATCACGGCAGATGACGATGAGATTACTAGAAGAAAAGTTCTTGAAGTGGTGTCATATGTTCATCAGGAAGAAATGGGTGATTCTGGTAATTCGATTTGTCTGGGTTTGTAAATCTCTTCCCACCCATTTCATTCATCTATTAAAAATAGATGTTGTTAAGTTCAAAGAAGAATATTAGCCATACTGGTTGACAGAACTAGATCTGTCACGATTCATATTTACTCTATTTTATATGTTTCCTGATTTTGGAGACAATGGTTCTACTTCGTTTTTGTTTCTGCATCTTAAATACACACTTTTTGCTTTTTCTGTTTCTCAATGAAATGGAAGAATGAGAAATTATGTATAACCTAAGGAACACATACAAAATGTTTATATAATTAAGGGAGCTATACTTCAAAGCAAATTATCTCAAAATAGTGCATTCCCCCCTAAAAATCAAAATTTAAATTCCTGATTTTTAAAGGAGAAATATGATCTTCCTGACTTTTACATACACAATTAGGTATATGTAACACATATGTAGGTTTGTGTAATATTTTAGAAATTTGAAATTTTTTTTTACAAGGCAATCAGTTCTAAAGGATTTCTAGTGGTCTGTGTAGTTGGTCCAAATAGCCCATGGATTTATATTAGAGGTATACGAAGCATACTAAGGAATCACCTAAGACTTTTGTTTTTCTACATCTACAAATTATTATCCGTGATAGCGGCAGCTGCTTTTATCTAGAAACAATAAAAATATTTGCCTGATCGAAAAGATATCAGGTAAAACTGATGTTTCCAGCCAGAAGTAGGTGTTACTGGGTAAAGTAAATAATTTAAAAATTGATTAGTATGGCCTAAAAGGCAGTCACAGGCTGGGAGAATGTGAATAGGTGTGTTGAATAGATAATGATGTGAAAAATCTGAGCATATTTATATTTAAATGCAAAAAGCCGTGCAAGAATCCAGCTGTTTGATACCTTTCAAGATGAATTAATACTGTTATTAATACTGTGCCCTGACCCACTAATGAAAGATGTTTTTCTTAGGTTGTGGAAATGCTTTGTACCTAAAACTGATGGAAGTAATTGGTAAACTGCTTAATAAGTCCCCCTTGGAAGTGAATGGGAACTGCAGGGTCGAAAATGTAGGCTGGGTAAAGTAATCATACAAGTCAGCAGAGTTCCCTTTACAGAAAGAAACAAAGATAGCAGTAATTAATGACCCTAACTCTGTGCCAAAAAAGCTTTCTTCTGACAACTCCAACTTAATTAAAACTTAAGACATTTCAATGGCCTCCGAAAGCCCCTGATGGGGTGAACTCTTGCAGACTCGTGAGAAAATTTTGTAAATTAAAGGAAAAGATGTGTGTTACCACTAGTGCCATGACTCTAATCCCTGACAGTCAAAGAATCTATTTAGCCCAAGCCTTTTCTTTTAACCGGCTCACACCTGCAGGCTTCCTGGCACTTCCTCTGCACCCGAGAAGGCAGTTTTTGTGTTTTAGGGAAGATCAGATAATAGGAGCCTTGCTGTTCCTTTTGTTTTTGTGCATTGTTCATTAGCCTGGGAGTGTTGCAGGCACACTTGATATGCTTGGTTTGCTCCGGAGTAGAGAGCATCGTCTGAAAGCTTTAGGTGGTACAGCATAGGGTGAAGATGGGTGGGTTGGCGGAAAAAGTAAGGTTTTTTTTTTTTTTTTTTTTAATGTGAAAGTGGCTCAAATTAAAACTCACAGTTGATGGGGCAGCTTGAATGGCTGTGGCCTGCTGTTCTTCACACAGCGGAGTGACAAGAAACGAGGTTCTGTACTAGACAGTGCAGATCTGAGACCCAAGGAAATGCGTTGTTAAATAGCCCTTGCTCCTTTTATTGGTGCCATTTTTAATTCACTTGACTCAACCAGCATAGGATTCCCTGTAGATCTGGAAAGGAGGCGTACTGTGCTGTAAAGAAAATCGCTGGTGATTTATTTATTAATAAGTATATGGAAGACCGAAATCTTGGAAATGACATTGGTTGAATACCAATCGGGGTGAATGGTTACTCAATTTACATGAGAAAAAAAAGGAGGGGAATTTAAGTTCTCCTCCTCAGCTCTGGAAAGTGTTTTGGTTGTGTTACAATAGCAAATGCCATCCCCGCCACCCCACAGTGCAGTCACACACACACACACACACACACACACACACACACTCACTCACACACTCCGGCTTCCTGTGGCCTCAGGCAAATCTGGTGTCCAGGACTGGCGAGGGTCAATTCCTGGGCTGCCTCTTCCTTTTTGGACCCGAGTTGAGGCTGGTGTGTTTCAGGGGCATAGAATTGTTCCTGTTTAGATCCAGACTTGGGTGTCTTTTCAAGTATCCATAGAAGGACAGAGAAGTTTGTCTTCAGGTGTTCAAGAACCACTTTTGACCCTTCAGGTTTCATTTGCTCAGGTAAATGACACAGCTTTGTTTTTGCAGGTGATGACCCATAACTTACATGAGCCATGCCGGGCTGCTTTTTTCTGGGAATGGAAATGATCAGAAACTTAACCTTTGGAAAAAAAGTTTGGGAATGACGCTTTAGAACAGAACATCACTTCTCTCGATTAAAAAAAAAAAAAAAACACACGAAAATGTCTGTCCATGAGCATTAACCAAATATAATATATGGGTCCTGTCTTTTGGTGTTTGGAAAGGCTCACCAGCTAGTTATTCTTTTTGTACTAACCACTTTCAGATGCGAGAAAGCAAGGGAGGTGGGGGAGGGGAGGTACCTCAGAAATCAACATGTTTGATCCTGTGTATAAAGGTTTTTTTTTTGTTTGAATTTCAGAATGCTAACCCTTATCCAACTAATCTAAGACCAAATAAATACCACCTGTGCCCATTTATGTATTTTTAAAAGAAGTACATAAAAATACTTTAATGAATTACTGAAAGTCATAT